>NW_026961663.1:0-125501 GCF_963924245.1 Chroicocephalus ridibundus
TGCTGCCTTCAGCCTCAAAACCACCCTTTCCCCCTTGGCGTCGCGCCAGGCACAAAAATGGCTATATTTCTGGAGACTGGTCCCTTTCCCAAAGAGCCAGCAGGGAAAACTATGCCTTGTTCTAAAGCTCTTTGGGAACCGCTTGCGTGGCCCCACAGACCTGCGGGCTGCAGGCTTTCCTGCTGCCTTCAGCCTCAAAACTACCCTTTCCCACATGGCGTCACGCCAGGCACAAAAATGGTCATATGGCTGGAGATTGGTCCCACGCCAAAGAGCCAGCAGGGAAAACTATGCCTTGTTGTAAAGCTCTTTGGGAACCGCTTGCGTAGCCCCACACACCTGCGGGCTGCAGGCTTTCCTCCTGCCTTCAGCCTTAAAACCACCCTTTCCGACATGGCGTCACGCCACGCCAAAAAATGGCCATATGTCTGGAGACTGGTCCCACGCCCAAAGAGCCAGCAGGGAAAAATATGCCTTGTTCTAAAGCTCTTTGGGAACGGCTTGCATAGCCCCACACACCTGCGGGCTGCAAGCTTTCCTGCTGCCTTCAGCCTCAAAACCACCCTTTCCCACACGGCGTCACGCCAGGCACAAAAATGGCCATATGTCTGGAGATTGGTCCCACGCCCAAAGAGCCAGCAGGGAAAACTATGCCTTGTTCTAAAGCTCTTTGGGAACCGCTTGCGTGGCCCCACACACCTGGGGGCTGCAGGCTTTCCTGCTGCCTTCAGCCTCAAAACTACCCTTTCCCACTTGGCGCCGCGCCAGGCCCAAAAATGGTCATATGGCTGGAGATTGGTCCCACGCCAAAGAGCCAGCAGGGAAAACTATGCCTTGTTCTAAAGCTCTTTGGGAACCGCTTGCGTAGCCCCACACACCTGGGGGCTGCAGGCTTTCCTCCTGCCTTCAGCCTCAAAACCACCCTTTCCGACATGGCGTCACGCCAGGCCCAAAAATGGCCATATGTCTGGAGATTGGTCCCACGCCCAAAGAGCCAGCAGGGAAAACTATGCCTTGTTCTAAAGCTCTTTGGGAACGGCTTGCATAGCCCCACACCCCTGGGGGCTGCAAGCTTTCCTGCTGCCTTCAGCCTCAAAACCACCCTTTCCCACTTGGCGTCATGCCAGGCCCAAAAATGGCCATATGTCTGGAGACTGGTCCCACGCCCAAAGAGCCAGCAGGGAAACTATGCCTTGTTCTAAAGCTCTTTGGGAACGGCTTGCGTAGCCCCACAGACCTTGGGGCTGCAGGCTTTCCTGCTGCCTTCAGCCTCAAAACCACCCTTTCCCACTTGGCGCCGCGCCAGGCCCAAAAATGGCCATATGTCTGGAGATTGGTCCCACGCCCAAAGAGCCAGCAGGGAAAACTATGCCTTGTTCTAAAGCTCTTTGGGAACCGCTTGCGTAGCCCCACACACCTGGGGGCTGCAGGCTTTCCTGCTGCCTTCAGCCTCAAAACCACCCTTTCCCACTTGGCGCCGTGCCAGGCACAAAAATGGCCAAATGGCTGGAGATTGGTCCCACGCCCAAAGAGCCAGCAGGGAAAACTATGCCTTGTTCTAAAGCTCTTTGGGAACCGCTTGCGTAGCCCCACACACCTGTGGGATGCAGGCTTTCCTGCTGCCTTCAGCCTCAAAAC
Organism: Chroicocephalus ridibundus; assembly: GCF_963924245.1. Taxonomy (NCBI): domain Eukaryota; kingdom Metazoa; phylum Chordata; class Aves; order Charadriiformes; family Laridae; genus Chroicocephalus; species Chroicocephalus ridibundus. The sequence goes on from NW_026961663.1 coordinate 1,639, forward strand.
CACCCTTTCCCACTTGGCGTCGCGCGAGGCCCAAAAATGGCCATATGTCTGGAGACTGGTCCCACGCCCAAAGAGCCAGCAGGGAAAACTATGCCTTGTTCTAAAGCTCTTTGGGAACCGCTTGCGTAGCCCCACACACCTGGGAGCTGCAGGCTTTCCTGCTGCCTTCAGCCTCAGAGGCACCCTTTCCCACTTGGTGCCGCGCCAGGCCCAAAAATGGCCATATGTCTGGAGATTGGTCCCACGCCCAAAGAGCCAGCAGGGAAAACTATGCCTTGTTCTAAAGCTCTTTGGGAACGGCTTGCGTAGCCCCACAGACCTTGGGGCTGCAGGCTTTCCTGCTGCCTTCAGCCTGAAAACCACCCTTTCCCACTTGGCGCCGCGCCAGGCACAAAAATGGCCATATGTCTGGAGACTGGTCCCACGCCCAAAGAGCCAGCAGGGAAAACTATGCCTTGTTCTAAAGCTCTTTGGGAACCGCTTGCGTGGCCCCACAGACCTGGGGGGTGCAGGCTTTCCTGCTGCCTTCAGCCTCAAAACCACCCTTTCCCACTTGGCGCCGCGCCAGGCACAAAAATGGCCATATGGCTGGAGATTGGTCCCACGCCCAAAGAGCCAGCAGGGAAAACAATGCCTTGTTCTAAAGCTCTTTGGGAACCGCTTGCGTGGCCCCACAGACCTGGGGGGTGCAGGCTTTCCTGCTGCCTTCAGCCTCAAAACCACCGTTTCCCACTTGGCGTCGCGCCAGGCACAAAAATGGCCATATTTCTGGAGACTGGTCCCACGCCGAAAGAGCCAGCAGGGAAAACAATGCCTTGTTCTAAAGCTCTTTGGGAACCGCTTGCGTGGCCCCACACACCTGCGGGCTGCAGACTTTCCTGCTGCCTTCAGCCTCAAAACCACCCTTTCCCACATGGCGTCGTGCCAGGCACAAAAATGGTCATATGTCTGGAGATTGGTCCCACGCCCAAAGAGCCAGCAGGGAAAACTATGCCTTGTTCTAAAGCTCTTTGGGAATGGCTTGCGTAGCCCCACACACCTGGTGGCTGCAGGCTTTCCTGCTGCCTTCAGCCTCAGAGGCACCCTTTCCCACTTGGTGCCGCGCCAGGCCCAAAAATGGCCATATGTCTGGAGATTGGTCCCACGCCCAAAGAGCCAGCAGGGAAAACTATGCCTTGTTCTAAAGCTCTTTGGGAACCGCTTGCGTAGCCCCACACACCTGGGGGCTGCAAGCTCTCCTGCTGCCTTCAGCCTCAAAACCACCCTTTCCCACTTGGCGCCGCGCCAGGCCCAAAAATGGCCATAAGTCTGGAGACAGGTCCCACGCCCAAAGAGCCAGCAGGGAAAACTATGCCTTGTTCTAAAGCTCTTTGGGAACCGCTTGCGTAGCCCCACACACCTGGGGGCTGCAGGCTTTCCTGCTGCCTTCAGCCTCAAAACCACCCTTTCCCATATGGCGTCACGCCAGGCCCAAAAATGGCCATATATCTGGAGACTGGTCCCACGCCCAAAGAGCCAGCAGGGAAAACGTAGCCTTGTTCTAAAGCTCTTTGGGAACCGCTTGCGTGGCCCCACACACCTGGGGGCTGCAGGCTTTCCTGCTGCCTTCAGCCTCAAAACCACCCTTTCCCACATGGCGCCGCGCCAGGCCCAAAAATGGCCATATGGCTGGAGATTGGTCCCACGCCCAAAGAGCCAGCAGGGAAAACTATGCCTTGTTCTAAAGCTCTTTGGGAACCGCTTGCGTAGCCCCACAGACCTGGGGGCTGCAGGCTTTCCTGCTGCCTTCAGCCTCAAAACCACCCTTTCCCACTTGGCGCCGTGCCAGGCACAAAAATGGCCATATGTCTGGAGACTGGTCCCACGCCCAAGAGCCAGCAGGGAAAACTATGCCTTGTACTAAAGCTCTTTGGGAACCGCTTGCGTAGCCCCACACACCTGGGGGCTGCAGGCTTTCCTGCTGCCTTCAGCCTCAAAACCTCCCTTTCCCTCTTGGCCCCGCTCCAGGCACAAAAATGGCCATATGTCTGGAGATTGGTCCCACGCCCAAAGAGCCAGCAGGGAAAACTATGCCTTGTACTAAAGCTCTTTGGGAACGGCTTGCGTAGCCCCACACACCTGGGGGCTGCAGGCTTTCCTGCTGCCTTCAGCCTCAAAACCACCCTTTCCCACATGGCGTCACGCCAGGCACAAAAATGGCCATATGTCTGGAGACTGGTCCCACGCCCAAAGAGCCAGCAGGGAAAACTATGCCTTGTTCTAAAGCTCTTTGGGAACCGCTTGCGTAGCCCCACAGACCTGCGGGCTGCAGGCTTTCCTGCTGCCTTCAGCCTCAAAAGCACCCTTTCCCACATGCCGTCACGCCAGGCACAAAAATGGCCATATGTCTGGAGATTGGTCCCACGCCGAAAGAGCCAGCAGGGAAAACTATGCCTTGTTCTAAAGCTCTTTGGGAACCGCTTGCATAGCCCCACACACCTGGGGGCTGCAGGCTTTCCTGCTGCCTTCAGCCTCAAAACAACCCTTTCCCACTTGGCGCCGCGCCAGGCACAAAAATGGCCATATGTCTGGAGACTGGTCCCACGCCCAAAGAGCCAGGAGGGAAAATTATGCCTTGTTCTAAAGCTCTTTGGGAACCGCTTGCGTGGCCCCACACACCTGGGGGCTGCAGGCTTTCCTGCTGCCTTCAGCCTCAAAACCACCCTTTCCCACTTGGCGTCGCGCCAGGCATAAAAATGGCCATATGTCTGGAGATTGGTCCCACGCCCAAAGAGCCAGCAGGGAAAACTATGCCTTGTACTAAAGCTCTTTGTGAACCGCTTGCGTAGCCCCACAGACCTGGGGGCTGCAGGCTTTCCTGCTGCCTTCAGCCTCACACCACCCTTTCCCACATGCCGTCACGCCAGGCCCAAAAATGGCCATATGTCTGGAGACTGGTCCCACGCTCAAGAGCCAGCAGGGAAAACTATGCCTTGTTCTAAAGCTCTTTGGGAACCGCTTGCGTAGCCCCACACACCTGGGGGCTGCAGGCTTTCCTGCTGCCTTCAGCCTCAAAACCACCCTTTCCCACTTGGCACCGCGCCAGGCACAAAAATGGCCATATGTCTGGAGACTGGTCCCTTTCTCAAAGAGCCAGCAGGGAAAACTATGCCTTGTTCTAAAGCTCTTTGGGAACCGCTTGCGTAGCCCCACAGACCTGCGGGCTGCAGGCTTTCCTGCTGCCTTCAGCCTCAAAAGCACCCTTTCCCACATGCCGTCACGCCAGGCACAAAAATGGCCATATGTCTGGAGATTGGTCCCACGCCGAAAGAGCCAGCAGGGAAAACTATGCCTTGTTCTAAAGCTCTTTGGGAACCGCTTGCATAGCCCCACACACCTGGGGGCTGCAGGCTTTCCTGCTGCCTTCAGCCTCAAAACAACCCTTTCCCACTTGGCGCCGCGCCAGGCACAAAAATGGCCATATGTCTGGAGACTGGTCCCACGCCCAAAGAGCCAGGAGGGAAAATTATGCCTTGTTCTAAAGCTCTTTGGGAACCGCTTGCGTGGCCCCACACACCTGGGGGCTGCAGGCTTTCCTGCTGCCTTCAGCCTCAAAACCACCCTTTCCCACTTGGCGTCGCGCCAGGCATAAAAATGGCCATATGTCTGGAGATTGGTCCCACGCCCAAAGAGCCAGCAAGGTAAAACTATGCCTTGTACTAAAGCTCTTTGTGAACCGCTTGCGTAGCCCCACAGACCTGGGGGCTGCAGGCTTTCCTGCTGCCTTCAGCCTCACACCACCCTTTCCCACATGCCGTCACGCCAGGCCCAAAAATGGCCATATGTCTGGAGACTGGTCCCACGCTCAAGAGCCAGCAGGGAAAACTATGCCTTGTTCTAAAGCTCTTTGGGAACCGCTTGCGTAGCCCCACACACCTGGGGGCTGCAGGCTTTCCTGCTGCCTTCAGCCTCAAAACCACCCTTTCCCACTTGGCACCGCGCCAGGCACAAAAATGGCCATATGTCTGGAGACTGGTCCCTTTCTCAAAGAGCCAGCAGGGAAAACTATGCCTTGTTCTAAAGCTCTTTGGGAACCGCTTGCGTAGCCCCACACACCTGGGGGCTGCAGGCTTTCCTGCTGCCTTCAGCCTCAAAATCTCCATTTCCCACGTGGCCCCGCGCCAGGCACAAAAACGGCCATATGTCTGGAGGTTGGTCCCACGCCCAAAGAGCCAGCAGGGAAAACTATGCCTTGTACTAAAGCTCTATGGGAACCACTTGCGTAGCCCCACACACCTGGGGGCTGCAGGCTTTCCTGCTGCCTTCAGCCTCAAAACCACCCTTTCCCACTTGGCGCCGCGCCAGGCCCAAGAATGGCCATATGTCTGGAGATTGGTTCCACGCCCAAAGAGCCAGCAGGGAAAATTATGCCTTGTTCTAAAGCTCTTTGGGAACCGCTTCCGTGGCCCCACAGACCTGGGGGCTGCAGGCTTTCCTGCTCTCTTCAGCCTCAAAACCACCCTTTCCCACACGGCGTCACGCCAGGCACAAAAATGGCCATATGTCTGGAGATTGGTCCCACGCCCAAAGAGCCAGCAGGGAAAATTATGCCTGGTTCTAAAGCTCTTTGGGAACCGCTTGCGTAGCCCCACAGACCTGGGGGCTGCAGGCTTTCCTGCTGCCTTCAGCCTCAAAACCACCCTTTCCCACGTGGCCCCGCGCCAGGCACAAAAACGGCCATAAGTCTGGAGGTTGGTCCCACGCCGAAAGAGCCAGCAGGGAAAACTATGCCTTGTTCTAAAGCTCTTTGGGAACCGCTTGCGTGGCCCCACAGAGCTGCGGGCTGCAGACTTTCCTGCTGCCTTCAGCCTCAAAACCACCCTTTCCCAATTGGCGTCACGCCAGGCACAAAAATGGCCATATGTCTGGAGATTGGTCCCACGCCCAAAGAGCCAGCAGGGAAAACTATGCCTTGTTCTAAAGCTCTTTGGGAACCGCTTGCGTAGCCCCACACACCTGGGGGCTGCAGGTTTCCTGATGCCTTCAGCCTCAAAACCACCCTTTCCCACTTGGCGCCGCGCCAGGCCCAGAAACGGCCATATGTCTGGAGATTGGTCCCACGCCCAAAGAGCCAGCAGGGAAAACTATGCCTTTTTCTAAAGCTCTTTGGGAACCGCTTGCGTGGCCCCACACACCTGGGGGCTGCAGGCTTTCCTGCTGCCTTCAGCCTCAAAACCACCCTTTCCCACTTGGCGCCGCACCAGGCACAAAAATGGCCATATGTCAGGAGACTGGTCCCACACCCAAAGAGCCAGCAGGGAAAACTATGCCTTGTTCTAAAGCTCTTTGGGAACCGCTTGCATAGCCCCACACACCTGGGGGCTGCAGGCTTTCCTGCTGCCTTCAGCCTCAAAACCTCCATTTCCCACGTGGCCCCGCGCCAGGCACAAAAACGGCCATATGTCTGGAGATTGGTCCCACGCCGAAAGAGCCAGCAGGGAAAACTATGCCTTGTTCTAAAGCTCTTTGGGAACCGTTTGCGTGGCCCCACAGACCAGCGGGCTGCAGACTTTCCTGCTGCCTTCAGCCTCAAAACCACCCTTTCCCAATTGGCGTCACGCCAGGCCCAAAAATGGCCATATGTGTGGAGATTGGTCCCACGCCCAAAGAGCCAGCAGGGAAAACTATGCCTTGTTCTAAAGCTCTTTGGGAACCGCTTGCGTAGCCCCACACACCTGGGGGCTGCAGGTTTCCTGATGCCTTCAGCCTCAAAATCACGCTTTCCCACTTGGCGCCGCGCCAGGCCCAGAAACGGCCATATGTCTGGAGATTGGTCCCACGCCCAAAGAGCCAGCAGGGAAAACTATGCCTTGTTCTAAAGCTCTTTGGGAACCGCTTGCGTAGCCGCACACACCTGGGGGCTGCAGGCTTCCCTGCTGCCTTCAGCCTCAAAACCACCCTTTCCCACTTGGCGTCGCGCCAGGCACAAAAATGGCTATATTTCTGGAGACTGGTCCCTTTCCCAAAGAGCCAGCAGGGAAAACTATGCCTTGTTCTAAAGCTCTTTGGGAACCGCTTGCGTAGCCCCACAGACCTGGGGGCTGCAGCCTTTCCTGCTGCCTTCAGCCTCAAAAAAACCCTTTCCCACTTGGCGTCACGCCAGGCACAAAAATGGCCATATGTCTGGAGATTGGTCCCACGCCGAAAGAGCCAGCAGGGAAAACTATGCCTTGTTCTAAAGCTCTTTGGGAACCGCTTGCGTAGCCTCACAGACCTGGGGGCTGCAGGCTTTCCTGCTGCCTTCAGCCTCAAAACCACCCTTTCCCACTTGGCGCCGCGCCAGGCCCAGAAACGGCCATATGTCTGGAGACTGGTCCCTTTCCCAAAGAGCCAGCAGGGAAAACTATGCCTTGTTCTAAAGCTCTTTGGGAACGGCTTGCATAGCCCCACACACCTGGGGGCTGCAAGCTTTCCTGCTGCCTTCAGCCTCAAAACCACCCTTTCACACTTGGCGCCGCGCCAGGCCCAAAAATGGCCATATGTCTGGAGACTGGTCCCATGCCCAAAGAGCCAGCAGGGAAAACTATGCCTTGTTCTAAAGCTCTTTGGGAACCGCTTGCGTGGCCCCACAGACCTGGGGGGTGCAGGCTTTCCTGCTGCCTTCAGCCTCAAAACCACCCTTTCCCAATTGGCGCCGCGCCAGGCACAAAAATGGCCATATGTCTGGAGATTGGTCCCACGCCCAAAGAGCCAGCAGGGAAAACTATGCCTGGTTCTAAAGCTCTTTGGGAACCGCTTGCGTAGCCCCACACACCTGGGGGCTGCAGGCTTTCCTGCTGCCTTCAGCCTCAAAACCACCCTTTCCCACTTGGCGCCGCGCCAGGCACAAAAATGGCCATATGTCTGGAGATTGGTCCCACGCCCAAAGAGCCAGCAGGGAAAACGATGCCTTATTCTAAAGCTCTTTGGGAACCGCTTGCGTGGCCCCACAGACCTGGGGGCTGCAGGCTTTCCTGCTGCCTTCAGCCTGAAAACCACCCTTTCCCACTTGGCGCCGCGCCAGGCACAAAAATGGCCATATGTCTGGAGATTGGTCCCACGCCCAAAGAGCCAGCAGGGAAAACTATGCCTTGTTCTAAAGCTCTTTGGGAACCGCTTGCGTGGCCCCACAGACCTGGGGGCTGCAGGCTTTCCTGCTGCCTTCAGCCTCAAAACCACCCTTTCCCCCTTGGCGTCGCGCCAGGCACAAAAATGGCTATATTTCTGGAGACTGGTCCCTTTCCCAAAGAGCCAGCAGGGAAAACTATGCCTTGTTCTAAAGCTCTTTGGGAACCGCTTGCGTGGCCCCACAGACCTGCGGGCTGCAGACTTTCCTGCTGCCTTCAGCCTCAAAATTACCCTTTCCCACATGGCGTCACGCCAGGCACAAAAATGGTCATATGGCTGGAGATTGGTCCCACGCCAAAGAGCCAGCAGGGAAAACTATGCCTTGTTGTAAAGCTCTTTGGGAACCGCTTGCGTATCCCCACACACCTGCGGGCTGCAGGCTTTCCTCCTGCCTTCAGCCTGAAAACCACCCTTTCCGACATGGCGTCACGCCACGCCAAAAAATGGCCATATGTCTGGAGACTGGTCCCACGCCCAAAGAGCCAGCAGGGAAAAATATGCCTTGTTCTAAAGCTCTTTGGGAACGGCTTGCATAGCCCCACACACCTGCGGGCTGCAAGCTTTCCTGCTGCCTTCAGCCTCAAAACCACCCTTTCCCACACGGCGTCACGCCAGGCACAAAAATGGCCATATGTCTGGAGATTGGTCCCACGCCCAAAGAGCCAGCAGGGAAAACTATGCCTTGTTCTAAAGCTCTTTGGGAACCGCTTGCGTGGCCCCACACACCTGGGGGCTGCAGGCTTTCCTGCTGCCTTCAGCCTCAAAACTACCCTTTCCCACTTGGCGCCGCGCCAGGCCCAAAAATGGTCATATGGCTGGAGATTGGTCCCACGCCAAAGAGCCAGCAGGGAAAACTATGCCTTGTTCTAAAGCTCTTTGGGAACCGCTTGCGTAGCCCCACACACCTGGGGGCTGCAGGCTTTCCTCCTGCCTTCAGCCTCAAAACCACCCTTTCCGACATGGCGTCACGCCAGGCCCAAAAATGGCCATATGTCTGGAGACTGGTCCCACGCCCAAAGAGCCAGCAGGGAAAACTATGCCTTGTTCTAAAGCTCTTTGGGAACGGCTTGCATAGCCCCACACCCCTGGGGGCTGCAAGCTTTCCTGCTGCCTTCAGCCTCAAAACCACCCTTTCCCACTTGGCGTCATGCCAGGCCCAAAAATGGCCATATGTCTGGAGACTGGTCCCACGCCCAAAGAGCCAGCAGGGAAACTATGCCTTGTTCTAAAGCTCTTTGGGAACGGCTTGCGTAGCCCCACAGACCTTGGGGCTGCAGGCTTTCCTGCTGCCTTCAGCCTCAAAACCACCCTTTCCCACTTGGCGCCGCGCCAGGCCCAAAAATGGCCATATGTCTGGAGATTGGTCCCACGCCCAAAGAGCCAGCAGGGAAAACTATGCCTTGTTCTAAAGCTCTTTGGGAACCGCTTGCGTAGCCCCACACACCTGGGGGCTGCAGGCTTTCCTGCTGCCTTCAGCCTCAAAACCACCCTTTCCCACTTGGCGCCGCGCCAGGCACAAAAATGGCCATATGGCTGGAGATTGGTCCCACGCCCAAAGAGCCAGCAGGGAAAACTATGCCTTGTTCTAAAGCTCTTTGGGAACCGCTTGCGTAGCCCCACACACCTGTGGGATGCAGGCTTTCCTGCTGCCTTCAGCCTCAAAACCACCCTTTCCCACTTGGCGTCGCGCCAGGCACAAAAATGGCCATATGTCTGGAGACTGGTCCCACGCCCAAAGAGCCAGCAGGGAAAACTATGCCTTGTTCTAAAGCTCTTTGGGAACCGCTTGTGTGGCCCCACAGACCTGCGGGCTGCAGACTTTCCTGCTGCCTTCAGCCTCAAAACCACCCTTTCCCACTTGGCGTCGCGCCAGGCACAAAAATGGCCATATGTCTGGAGACTGGTCCCACGCCCAAAGAGCCAGCAGGGAAAACTATGCCTTGTTCTAAAGCTCTTTGGGAACCGCTTGCGTAGCCCCACACACCTGGGGGCTGCAGGCTTTCCTGCTGCCTTCAGCCTCAGAGGCACCCTTTCCCACTTGGTGCCGCGCCAGGCCCAAAAATGGCCATATGTCTGGAGATTGGTCCCACGCCCAAAGAGCCAGCAGGGAAAACTATGCCTTGTTCTAAAGCTCTTTGGGAACGGCTTGCGTAGCCCCACAGACCTTGGGGCTGCAAGCTCTCCTGCTGCCTTCAGCCTCAAAACCACCCTTTCCCACTTGGCGCCGCGCCAGGCCCAAAAATGGCCATATGTCTGGAGACTGGTCCCACGCCCAAAGAGCCAGCAGGGAAAACTATGCCTTGTTCTAAAGCTCTTTGGGAACCGCTTGCGTAGCCCCACAGAGCTGGGGGCTGCAGGCTTTCCTGCTGCCTTCAGCCTGAAAACCACCCTTTCCCACTTGGCGCCGCGCCAGGCACAAAAATGGCCATATGTCTGGAGACTGGTCCCACGCCCAAAGAGCCAGCAGGGAAAACTATGCCTTGTTCTAAAGCTCTTTGGGAACCGCTTGCTTGGCCCCACAGACCTGGGGGGTGCAGGCTTTCCTGCTGCCTTCAGCCTCAAAACCACCCTTTCCCACTTGGCGCCGCGCCAGGCACAAAAATGGCCATATGGCTGGAGATTGGTCCCACGCCGAAAGAGCCAGCAGGGAAAACAATGCCTTGTTCTAAAGCTCTTTGGGAACCGCTTGCGTGGCCCCACACACCTGGGGGCTGCAGGCTTTCCTGCTGCCTTCAGCCTCAAAACCACCCTTTCCCACTTGGCGTCGCGCCAGGCACAAAAATGGCCATATTTCTGGAGACTGGTCCCACGCCAAAAGAGCCAGCAGGGAAAACAATGCCTTGTTCTAAAGCTCTTTGGGAACCGCTTGCGTGGCCCCACACACCTGCGTGCTGCAGACTTTCCTGCTGCCTTCAGCCTCAAAACCACCCTTTCCCACATGGCGTCGTGCCAGGCACAAAAATGGCCATATGTGTGGAGATTGGTCCCACGCCCAAAGAGCCAGCAGGGAAAACTATGCCTTGTTCTAAAGCTCTTTGGGAATGGCTTGCGTAGCCCCACACACCTGGTGGCTGCAGGCTTTCCTGCTGCCTTCAGCCTCAGAGGCACCCTTTCCCACTTGGTGCCGCGCCAGGCCCAAAAATGGCCATATGTCTGGAGATTGGTCCCACGCCCAAAGAGCCAGCAGGGAAAACTATGCCTTGTTCTAAAGCTCTTTGGGAACCGCTTGCGTAGCCCCACACACCTGGGGGCTGCAAGCTCTCCTGCTGCCTTCAGCCTCAAAATCACCCTTTCCCACTTGGCGCCGCGCCAGGCCCAAAAATGGCCATAAGTCTGGAGACAGGTCCCACGCCCAAAGAGCCAGCAGGGAAAACTATGCCTTGTTCTAAAGCTCTTTGGGAACCGCTTGCGTAGCCCCACACACCTGGGGGCTGCAGGCTTTCCTGCTGCCTTCAGCCTCAAAACCACCCTTTCCCACTTGGCGCTGCGCCAGGCACAAAAATGGCTATATTTCTGGAGACTGGTCCCACGCCCAAAGAGCCAGCAGGGAAAAATATGCCTTGTTCTAAAGCTCTTTGGGAACCACTTGCGTAGCCCCACACACCTGGGGGCTGCAGGCTTTCCTGCTGCCTTCAGCCTCAAAACCACCCTTTCCCACTTGGCGTCATGCCAGGCCCAAAAATGGCCATATGTCTGGAGATTGGTCCCACGCCCAAAGAGCCAGCAGGGAAAACTATGCCTTGTTCTAAAGCTCTTTGGGAACGGCTTGCGTAGCCCCACAGACCTTGGGGCTGCAAGCTCTCCTGCTGCCTTCAGCCTCAAAACCACCCTTTCCCACTTGGCGCCGCGCCAGGCCCAAAAATGGCCATATGTCTGGAGACTGGTCCCACGCCCAAAGAGCCAGCAGGGAAAACTATGCCTTGTTCTAAAGCTCTTTGGGAACCGCTTGCGTAGCCCCACACACCTGGGGGCTGCAGGCCTTCCTGCTGCCTTCAGCCTCAAAACCACCCTTTCCCACTTGGCGCCGCGCCAGGCCCAAAAATGGCCATATGTCTGGAGACTGGTCCCACGCCCAAAGAGCCAGCAGGGAAAACTATGCCTTGTTCTAAAGCTCTTTGGGAACCTCTTGCGTAGCCCCACACACCTGGGGGCTGCAGGCTTTCCTGCTGCCTTCAGCCTCAAAACCACCCTTTCCCACTTGGCTTCGCTCCAGGCACAAAAATGGCCATATGTCTGGAGACTGGTCCCACGCCGAAAGAGCCAGCAGGGAAAACTATGCCTTGTTCTAAAGCTCTTTGGGAACCGCTTGCGTAGCCCCACACACCTGGGGGCTGCAGGCTTTCCTACTGCCTTCGGCCTCAAAACCACCCTTTCCCACTTGGCCCCGCGCCAGGCCCAAAAATGGCCATATGTCTGGAGATTGGTCCCACGCCCAAAGAGCCAGCAGGGAAAACTATGCCTTGTTCTAAAGCTCTTTGGGAACCGCTTGCGTAGCCCCACACACCTGGGGGCTGCAGGCTTTCCTGCTGCCTTCAGCCTCAAAACCACCCTTTCCCACTTGGTGTCACGCCAGGCACAAAAATGGCCATATGTCTGGAGACTGGTCCCACGCCCAAAGAGCCAGCAGGGAAAACTATGCCTTGTTCTAAAGCTCTTTGGGAACCGCTTGTGTGGCCCCACAGACCTGGGGGGTGCAGGCTTTCCTGCTGCCTTCAGCCTCAAAACCACCCTTTCCCACTTGGCGTCGCGCCAGGCACAAAAATGGCTATATTTCTGGAGACTAGGTCCCACGCCGAAAGAGCCAGCAGGGAAAACTATGCCTTGTTCTAAAGCTCTTTGGGAACCGCTTGCGTGGCCCCACACACCTGCGGGCTGCAGACTTTCCTGCTGCCTTCAGCCTCAAAACCACCCTTTCCCACTTGGCGTCGAGCCAGGCACAAAAATGGTCATATGTCTGGAGATTGGTCCCACGCCCAAAGAGCCAGCAGGGAAAACTATGCCTTGTTCTAAAGCTCTTTGGGAATGGCTTGCGTAGCCCCACACACCTGGGGGCTGCAGGCTTTCCTGCTGCCTTCAGCCTCAAAACCACCCTTTCCCACTTGGTGCAGCGCCAGGACCAAAAATGGCCATATGTCTGGAGATTGGTCCCACGCCCAAAGAGCCAGCAGGGAAAACTATGCCTTGTTCTAAAGCTCTTTGGGAACCGCTTGCGTAGCCCCACAGACCTTGGGGCTGCAAGCTCTCCTGCTGCCTTCAGCCTCAAAACCACCCTTTCCCACTTGGCGCCGCGCCAGGCCCAAAAATGGCCATATGTCTGGAGGTTGGTCCCACGCCCAAAGAGCCAGCAGGGAAAACTATGCCTTGTTCTAAAGCTCTTTGGGAACCGCTTGCGTAGCCCCACACACCTGGGGGCTGCAGGCTTTCCTGCTGCCTTCAGCCTCAAAACCACCCTTTCCCACTTGGCCCTGCGCCAGGCACAAAAATGGCCATATGTCTGGAGGTTGGTCCCACGCCCAAAGAGCCAGCAGGGAAAACTATGCCTTGTTCTAAAGCTCTTTGGGAACCACTTGCGTAGCCCCACACACCTGGGGGCTGCAGGCTTTCCTGCTGCCTTCAGCCTCAAAAACACCCTTTCCCACTTGGCGCTGCGCCAGGCACAAAAATGGCCATATGTCTGGAGACTGGTCCCACGCCCAAAGAGCCAGCAGGGAAAACTATGCCTTGTTCTAAAGCTCTTTGGGAACCTCTTGCGTAGCCCCACACACCTGGGGGCTGCAGGCTTTCCTGCTGCCTTCAGCCTCAAAAACACCCTTTCCCACTTGGCTTCGCTCCAGGCACAAAAATGGCCATATGTCTGGAGACTGGTCCCACGCCCAAAGAGCCAGCAGGGAAAACTATGCCTTGTTCTAAAGCTCTTTGGGAACCGCTTGCGTAGCCCCACACACCTGGGGGCTGCAGGCTTTCCTACTGCCTTCAGACTCAAAACCACCCTTTCCCACTTGGCCCCGCGCCAGGCACAAATATGGCCATATGTCTGGAGATTGGTCCCACGCCCAAAGAGCCAGCAGGGAAAACTATGCCTTGTTCTAAAGCTCTTTGGGAACGGCTTGCGTAGCCCCACACACCTGGGGGCTGCAGGCTTTCCTGCTGCCTTCAGCCTCAAAGGCACCCTTTCCCACTTGGCGCCACACCAGGCCCAAAAATGGCCATATGTCTGGAGATTGGTCCCACGCCCAAAGAGCCAGCAGGGAAAACTATGCCTTGTTCTAAAGCTCTTTGGGAACCGCTTGCGTAGCCCCACACACCTGGGGGCTGCAGGCTTTCCTGCTGCCTTCAGCCTCAAAACCACCCTTTCCCACATGGCGTCACGCCAGGCACAAAAATGGCCATATGTCTGGAGACTGGTCCCACGCCCAAAGAGCCAGCAGGGAAAACTATGCCTTGTTCTAAAGCTCTTTGGGAACCGCTTGCGTAGCCCCACAGACCTTGGGGCTGCAAGCTCTCCTGCTGCCTTCAGCCTCAAAACCACCCTTTCCCACTTGGCGCCGCGCCAGGCCCAAAAATGGCCATATGTCTGGAGACTGGTCCCACGCCCAAAGAGCCAGCAGGGAAAACTATGCCTTGTTCTAAAGCTCTTTGGGAACCGCTTGCGTGGCCCCACAGACCTGGGGGCTGCAGACCTTGCTGCTGCCTTCAGCCTCAAAACCACCCTTTCCCACATGGCGTCACGCCAGGCCCAAAAATGGCCATATGTCTGGAGGTTGGTCCCACGCCCAAAGAGCCAGCAGGGAAAACTATGCCTTGTTCTAAAGCTCTTTGGGAACCGCTTGCGTAGCCCCACACACCTGGGGGCTGCAGGCTTTCCTGCTGCCTTCAGCCTCAAAACCACCCTTTCCCACTTGGAACCGCGCCAGGCACAAAAATGGCCATATGGCTGGAGATTGGTCCCACACCCTAAGAGACAGCAGGGAAAACTATGCCTTGTTCTAAAGCTCTTTGGGAACCGCTTGCGTGGCCCCACACACCTGGGGGCTGCAGGCTTTCCTGCTGCCTTCAGCCTCAAAACCACCCTTTCCCACTTGGCGCTGCGCCAGGCACAAAAATGGCCATATGTCTGGAGGTTGGTCCCACGCCCAAAGAGCCAGCAGGGAAAACTATGCCTTGTTCTAAAGCTCTTTGGGAACCACTTGCGTAGCCCCACACACCTGGGGGCTGCAGGCTTTCCTGCTGCCTTCAGCCTCAAAAACACCCTTTCCCACTTGGCGCTGCGCCAGGCACAAAAATGGCCATATGTCTGGAGACTGGTCCCACGCCCAAAGAGCCAGCAGGGAAAACTATGCCTTGTTCTAAAGCTCTTTGGGAACCTCTTGCGTAGCCCCACACACCTGGGGGCTGCAGGCTTTCCTGCTGCCTTCAGCCTCAAAAACACCCTTTCCCACTTGGCTTCGCTCCAGGCACAAAAATGGCCATATGTCTGGAGACTGGTCCCACGCCCAAAGAGCCAGCAGGGAAAACTATGCCTTGTTCTAAAGCTCTTTGGGAACCGCTTGCGTAGCCCCACACACCTGGGGGCTGCAGGCTTTCCTACTGCCTTCAGACTCAAAACCACCCTTTCCCACTTGGCCCCGCGCCAGGCACAAATATGGCCATATGTCTGGAGATTGGTCCCACGCCCAAAGAGCCAGCAGGGAAAACTATGCCTTGTTCTAAAGCTCTTTGGGAACGGCTTGCGTAGCCCCACACACCTGGGGGCTGCAGGCTTTCCTGCTGCCTTCAGCCTCAAAGGCACCCTTTCCCACTTGGCGCCACACCAGGCCCAAAAATGGCCATATGTCTGGAGATTGGTCCCACGCCCAAAGAGCCAGCAGGGAAAACTATGCCTTGTTCTAAAGCTCTTTGGGAACCGCTTGCGTAGCCCCACACACCTGGGGGCTGCAGGCTTTCCTGCTGCCTTCAGCCTCAAAACCACCCTTTCCCACATGGCGTCACGCCAGGCACAAAAATGGCCATATGTCTGGAGACTGGTCCCACGCCCAAAGAGCCAGCAGGGAAAACTATGCCTTGTTCTAAAGCTCTTTGGGAACCGCTTGCGTAGCCCCACAGACCTTGGGGCTGCAAGCTCTCCTGCTGCCTTCAGCCTCAAAACCACCCTTTCTCACTTGGCGCCGCGCCAGGCCCAAAAATGGCCATATGTCTGGAGACTGGTCCCACGCCCAAAGAGCCAGCAGGGAAAACTATGCCTTGTTCTAAAGCTCTTTGGGAACCGCTTGCGTGGCCCCACAGACCTGGGGGCTGCAGACCTTGCTGCTGCCTTCAGCCTCAAAACCACCCTTTCCCACATGGCGTCACGCCAGGCCCAAAAATGGCCATATGTCTGGAGGTTGGTCCCATGCCCAAAGAGCCAGCAGGGAAAACTATGCCTTGTTCTAAAGCTCTTTGGGAACCGCTTGCGTAGCCCCACACACCTGGGGGCTGCAGGCTTTCCTGCTGCCTTCAGCCTCAAAACCACCCTTTCCCACTTGGAACCGCGCCAGGCACAAAAATGGCCATATGGCTGGAGATTGGTCCCACACCCTAAGAGACAGCAGGGAAAACTATGCCTTGTTCTAAAGCTCTTTGGGAACCGCTTGCGTGGCCCCACACACCTGGGGGCTGCAGGCTTTCCTGCTGCCTTCAGCCTCAAAACCACCCTGTCCCACTTGGCGTCGCGCCAGGCACAAAAATGGCTATTTTTCTGGAGACTGGTCACACGCCGAAAAAGCCAGCAGGGAAAACTATGCCTTGTTCTAAAGCTTTTTGGGAACGGCTTGCGTAGCCCCACACACCTGGGGGCTGCAGGCTTTCCTGCTCTCTTCAGCCTCAAAACCACCCTTTCCCACATGGTGTCACGCCAGGCCCAAAAATGGCCATATGTCTGGAGATTGGTCCCACGCCCAAAGAGCCAGCAGGGAAAACTATGCCTTGTTCTAAAGCTCTTTGGGAACCGCTTGCGTAGCCCCACACACCTGGGGGCTGCAGGCTTTCCTGCTGCCTTCAGCCTCAAAAACACCCTTTCCCACTTGGCCCCGCGCGAGGCCCAAAAATGGCCATATGTCTAGAGACTGGTCCCACGGCCACAGAGCCAGCAGGGAAAACTATGTCTTGTTCTAAAGCTCTTTGGGAACCGCTTGCGTAGCCCCACACACCTGGGGGCTGCAGGCTTTTCTGGCACCTGCAGCCTCAAAACCACCCTTTCCCACATGGCGTCACGCCAGGCAGAAAAATGGCCATATGGCTGGAGATTGGTCCCACGCCCAAAGAGCCAGCAGGGAAAACTATGCCTTGTTCTAAAGCTCTTTGGGAACCGCTTGCGTAGCCCCACACACCTGGGGGCTGCAGGCTTTCCTGCTGCCTTCGGCCTCAAAACCACCCTTTCCCACATGGCGTCACGCCAGGCACAAAAATGGCCATATGTCTGGAGACTGGTCCCACGCCCAAAGAGCCAGCAGGGAAAACTATGCCTTGTTCTAAAGCTCTTTGGGAACCGCTTGCGTAGCCCCACACACCTGGGGGCTGCAGGCTTTCCTGCTGCCTTCAGCCTCAAAACCACCCTTTCCCACTTGGCGCTGCGCCAGGCACAAAAATGGCCATATGTCTGGAGGTTGGTCCCACGCCCAAAGAGCCAGCAGGGAAAACTATGCCTTGTTCTAAAGCTCTTTGGGAACCACTTGCGTAGCCCCACACACCTGGGGGCTGCAGGCTTTCCTGCTGCCTTCAGCCTCAAAAACACCCTTTCCCACTTGGCGCCGCACCAGGCACAAAAATGGCCATATGTCTGGAGATTGGTCCCACGCCCAAAGAGCCAGCAGGGAAAACTATGCCTTGTTCTAAAGCTCTTTGGGAACCTCTTGCGTAGCCCCACACACCTGGGGGCTGCAGGCTTTCCTGCTGCCTTCAGCCTCAAAAACACCCTTTCCCACTAGGCTTCGCTCCAGGCACAAAAATGGCCATATGTCTGGAGACTGGTCCCACGCCCAAAGAGCCAGCAGGGAAAACTATGCCTTGTTCTAAAGCTCTTTGGGAACCGCTTGCGTAGCCCCACACACCTGGGGGCTGCAGGCTTTCCTGCTGCCTTCAGCCTCAAAACCACCCTTTCCCACATGGCGTCACGCCAGGCCCAAAAATGGCCATATGTCTGGAGACTGGTCCCACGCCCAAAGAGCCAGCAGGGAAAACTATGCCTTGTTCTAAAGCTCTTTGGGAACCGCTTGCGTAGCCCCACAGACCTTGGGGCTGCAAGCTCTCCTGCTGCCTTCAGCCTCAAAACCACCCTTTCCCACTTGGCGCCGCGCCAGGCCCAAAAATGGCCATATGTCTGGAGACTGGTCCCACGCCCAAAGAGCCAGCAGGGAAAACTATGCCTTGTTCTAAAGCTCTTTGGGAACCGCTTGCGTGGCCCCACAGACCTGGGGGCTGCAGACCTTGCTGCTGCCTTCAGCCTCAAAACCACCCTTTCCCACATGGCGTCACGCCAGGCCCAAAAATGGCCATATGTCTGGAGGTTGGTCCCACGCCCAAAGAGCCAGCAGGGAAAACTATGCCTTGTTCTAAAGCTCTTTGGGAACCGCTTGCGTAGCCCCACACACCTGGGGGCTGCAGGCTTTCCTGCTGCCTTCAGCCTCAAAACCACCCTTTCCCATTTGGAACCGCGCCAGGCACAAAAATGGCCATATGGCTGGAGATTGGTCCCACACCCTAAGAGACAGCAGGGAAAACTATGCCTTGTTCTAAAGCTCTTTGGGAACCGCTTGCGTGGCCCCACACACCTGGGGGCTGCAGGCTTTCCTGCTGCCTTCAGCCTCAAAACCACCCTGTCCCACTTGGCGTCGCGCCAGGCACAAAAATGGCTATTTTTCTGGAGACTGGTCACACGCCGAAAAAGCCAGCAGGGAAAACTATGCCTTGTTCTAAAGCTTTTTGGGAACGGCTTGCGTAGCCCCACACACCTGGGGGCTGCAGGCTTTCCTGCTCTCTTCAGCCTCAAAACCACCCTTTCCCACATGGTGTCACGCCAGGCCCAAAAATGGCCATATGTCTGGAGACTGGTCCCACGGCCACAGAGCCAGCAGGGAAAACTATGCCTTGTTCTAAAGCTCTTTGGGAACCGCTTGCGTAGCCCCACACACCTGGGGGCTGCAGGCTTTTCTGGCACCTGCAGCCTCAAAACCACCCTTTCCCACATGGCGTCACGCCAGGCAGAAAAATGGCCATATGGCTGGAGATTGGTCCCACGCCCAAAGAGCCAGCAGGGAAAACTATGCCTTGTTCTAAAGCTCTTTGGGAACCGCTTGCGTAGCCCCACACACCTGGGGGCTGCAGGCTTTCCTGCTGCCTTCGGCCTCAAAACCACCCTTTCCCACATGGCGTCACGCCAGGCACAAAAATGGCCATATGTCTGGAGACTGGTCCCACGCCCAAAGAGCCAGCAGGGAAAACTATGCCTTGTTCTAAAGCTCTTTGGGAACCGCTTGCGTAGCCCCACACACCTGGGGGCTGCAGGCTTTCCTGCTGCCTTCAGCCTCAAAACCACCCTTTCCCACTTGGCCCGGTGCCAGGCACAAAACTGACCATATGTCTGGAGATTGGTCCGACGCCCAAAGAGCCAGCAGGGAAAACTATGCCTTGTTCTAAAGCTCTTTGGGAACCGCTTGCGTAGCCCCACACACCTGGGGGCTGCAGGCTTTCCTGCTGCCTTCAGCCTCAAAACAACCCTTTCCCACTTGGCGCCACGCCAGGCCCAAAAATGGCCATATGTCTGGAGACTGGTCCCACGCTCAAAGAGCCAGCAGGGAAAACTATGCCTTGTTCTAAAGCTCTTTGGGAACCGCTTGCGTAGCCCCACACACCTGGGGGCTGCAGGCTTTCCTGCTGCCTTCGGCCTCAAAACCACCCTTTCCCACATGGCGTCACGCCAGGCACAAAAATGGCCATATGTCTGGAGGTTGGTCCCACGCCCAAAGAGCCAGCAGGGAAAACTATGCCTTGTTCTAAAGCTCTTTGGGAACCGCTTGCGTAGCCCCACACACCTGGGGGCTACAGGCTTTCCTGCTGCCTTCAGCCTCAAAACCACCCTTTCCCACTTAGCCCAGCGCCAGGCACAAAAATGGCTATATTTCTGGAGACTGGTCCCACGCCCAAAGAGCCAGCAGGGAAAACTATGCCTTGTTCTAAAGCTCTTTGGGAACCGCTTGCTTGGCCCCACAGACCTGCGGGCTGCAGACTTTCCTGCTGCCTTCAGCCTCAAAACCACCCTTTCCCACTTGGCGTCGCACCAGGCACAAAAATGGCCATATGTCTGGAGACTGGTCCCACGCCCAAAGAGCCAGCAGGGAAAACTATGCCTTGTTCTAAAGGTGTTTGGGAACCGTTTGCGTAGCCCCACACACCTGGGGGCTGCAGGCTTTCCTGCTGTCTTCAGCCTCAAAAACACCCTTTCCCACTTGGCGCCGCGCCAGGCCCAAAAATGGCCATATGTCTGGAGGTTGGTCCCACGCCCAAAGAGCCAGCAGGGAAAACTATGCCTTGTTCTAAAGCTCTTTGGGAACCGCTTGCGTAGCCCCACACACCTGGGGGCTGCAGGCTCTCCTGCTGCCTTCAGCCTCAAAACCACCCTTTCCCACTTGGCGCCGCGCCAGGCACAAATATGGCCATATGTCTGGAGGTTGGTCCCACGCCCAAAGAGCCAGCAGGGAAAACTATGCCTTGTTCTAAAGCTCTTTGGGAACCGCTTGCGTAGCCCCACACACCTGGGGGCTGCAGGCTTTCCTGCTGCCTTCAGCCTCAAAGGCACCCTTTCCCACTTGGTGCCGCGCCAGGCTCAAAAATGGCCATATGTCTGGAGGTTGGTCCCACGCCCAAAGAGCCAGCAGGGAAAACTATGCCTTGTTCTAAAGCTCTTTGGGAACGGCTTGCGTAGCCTCACACACCTGGTGGCTGCATGCTTTCCTGCTCTCTTCAGCCTCAAAGGCACCCTTTCCCACTTAGCGCCACGCCAGGCCCAAAAATGGCCATATGTCTGGAGACTGGTCCCACGCCCAAAGAGCCAGCAGGGAAAACTATGCCTTGTTCTAAAGCTCTTTGGGAACCGCTTGCGTAGCCCCACACACCTGGGTGCTGCAGGCTTTCCTGCTGCCTTCAGCCTCAAAACCACCCTTTCCCACTTGGCGCAGCGCCAGGCCCAAAAATGGCTATATGTCTGCAGACTGGTCCCACGCTCAAAGAGCCAGCAGGGAAAACTATGCCTTGTTGTAAAGCTCTTTGGGAACCGCTTGCGTAGCCCCACACACCTGGGGGCTGCAGACCTTCCTGCTGCCTTCAGCCTCAAAACCACCCTTTCCCACTTGGTGTCACGCCAGGCACAAAAATGGCCATATGTCTGGAGATTGGTCCCACGCCCAAAGAGCCAGCAGGGAAAACTATGCCTTGTTCTAAAGCTCTTTGGGAACCGCTTGCGTAGCCCCACACACCTGGGGGCTGCAGGCTTTCCTGCTGCCTTCAGCCTCAAAACCACCCTTTCCCACATGGCGTCACGCCAGGCCCTAAAATGGCCATATGGCTGGAGACTGGTCCCACGCCCAAAGAGCCAGCAGGGAAAACTATGCCTTGTTCTAAAGCTCTTTGGGAACCGCTTGCGTAGCCCCACACACCTGGGGGCTGCAGGCTTTCCTGCTGCCTTCAGCCTCAAAACCACCCTTTCCCACTCGGCCCCGTGCCAGGCACAAAAATGACCATATGTCTGGAGATTGGTCCGACGCCCAAAGAGCCAGCAGGGAAAACTATGCCTTGTTCTAAAGCTCTTTGGGAACCGCTTGCGTAGCCCCACACACCTGAGGGCTGCAGGCTTTCCTGCTCTCTTCAGCCTCAAAGGCACCCTTTCCCACTTGGCGCCACGCCAGGCCCAAAAATGGCCATATGTCTGGAGACTGGTCCCACGCCCAAAGAGCCAGCAGGGAAAACTATGCCTTGTTCTAAAGCTTTTTGGGAACTGCTTGCGTAGCCCCACAGACCTGGGGGCTGCTGGCTTTTCTGGCACCTGCAGCCTCAAAACCACCCTTTCCCACATGGTGTCACGACAGGCACAAAAATGGCCATATGTCTGGAGGTTGGTCCCACGCCCAAAGAGCCAGCAGGGAAAACTATGCCTTGTTCTAAAGCTCTTTGGGAACCGCTTGCGTAGCCGCACAGACCTGGGGGCTGCAGGCTTTCCTGCAGCCTTCATCCTCAAAACCACCCTTTCCCACTTGGCCCCGCGCTAGGCCCAAAAATGGCCATATGTCTGGAGACTGGTCCCACGGCCACAGAGCCAGCAGGGAAAACTATGCCTTGTTCTAAAGCTCTTTGGGAACCGCTTGCGTAGCCCCACACACCTGGGGGCTGCCGGCTTTTCTGGCACCTGCAGCCTCAAAACCCCCCTTTCCCACATGGCGTCACGCCAGGCACAAAAATGGCCATATGTCTGGAGGTTGGTCACACGCCCAAAGAGCCAGCAGGGAAAACTATGCCTTGTTCTAAAGCTCTTTGGGAACCGCTTGCGTAGCCCCACACACCTGGGGGCTGCAGGCTTTCCTGCTCTCTTCAGACTCAAAACCACCCTTTCCCACTTGTTGTCACGCCAGGCACAAAAATGGTCATATGTCTGGAGATTGGTCCCACGCCCAAAGAGCCAGCAGGGAAAACTATGCCTTGTACTAAAGCTCTTTGGGAACCGCTTGCGTAGCCCCACACACCTGGGGGCTGCAGGCTTTCCTGCTGCCTTCAACCTCAAAACCACCCTTTCCCACTTGGCGCCGCGCCAGGCACAAATATGGCCATATGTCTGGAGACTGGTCCCACGGCCACAGAGCCAGCAGGGAAAACTATGCCTTGTTCTAAAGCTCTTTGGGAACCGCTTGCGTAGCCCCACACACCTAGGGGCTGCAGGCTTTCCTGCTGCCTTCAGCCTCAAAACCACCCTTTCCCACATGGCGTCACGCCAGGCACAAAAATGGCCATATGGCTGGAGATTGGTCCCACGCCCAAAGAGCCAGCAGGGAAAACTATGCCTTGTTCTAAAGCTCTTTGGGAACCGCTTGCGTAGCCCCACACACCTGGGGGCTGCAGGCTTTCCTGCTGCCTTCGGCCTCAAAACCACCCTTTCCCACATGGCGTCACGCCAGGCACAAAAATGGCCATATGTCTGGAGACTGGTCCCACGCCCAAAGAGCCAGCAGGGAAAACTATGCCTTGTTCTAAAGCTCTTTGGGAACCGCTTGCGTAGCCCCACACACCTGGGGGCTGCAGGCTTTCCTGCTGCCTTCAGCCTCAAAACAACCCTTTCCCACTTGGCGACGCGCCAGGCACAAAAATGGCCATATGTCTGGAGATTGGTCCCACGCCGAAAGAGACAGCAGGGAAAACTATGCCTTGTTCTAAAGCTCTTTGGGAACCGCTTGCGTAGCCCCACACACCTGGGGGCTGCAGGCTTTCCTGCTCTCTTCAGCCTCAAAGGCACCCTTTCCCACTTGGCGCCACGCCAGGCCCAAAAATGGCCATATGTCTGGAGACTGGTCCCACGCCCAAAGAGCCAGCAGGGAAAACTATGCCTTGTTCTAAAGCTTTTTGGGAACTGCTTGCGTAGCCCCACACACCTGGGGGTGCAGGCTTTCCTGCTGCCTTCAGCCTCAAAACCACCCTTTCCCACTTGGCGCCACGCCAGTCCCAAAAATGGCCATATGTCTGGAGACTGGTCCCACGCTCAAAGAGCCAGCAGGGAAAACTATGCCTTGTTCTAAAGCTCTTTGGGAACCACTTGCGTAGCCCCACACACCTGGGGGCTGCAGGCTTTTCTGGCACCTGCAGCCTCAAAACCACCCTTTCCCACATGGTGTCACGACAGGCACAAAAATGGCCATATGTCTGGAGGTTGGTCCCACGCCCAAAGAGCCAGCAGGGAAAACTATGCCTTGTTCTAAAGCTCTTTGGGAACCAGTTGCGTAGCCCCACACACCTGGGGGCTGCAGCCTTTCCTGCTGCCTTCAGCCTCAAAACCACCCTTTCCCACATGGCGCCGCGCCAGGCCCAAAAATGGCCATATGTCTGGAGGTTGGTCCCACGCTCAAAGAGCCAGCAGGGAAAACTATGCCTTGTTCTAAAGCTCTTTGGGAACCGCTTGCGTGGCCCCACACACCTGGGGGCTGCAGACCTTCCTGCTGCCTTCAGCCTCAAAACCACCCTTTCCCACTTGGTATCACGCCAGGCAAAAAAATGGCCATATGTCTGGAGATTGGTCCCACGCTCAAAGAGCCAGCAGGGAAAACTATGCCTTGTTCTAAAGCTCTTTGGGAACCGCTTGCGTAGCCGCACAGACCTGGGGGTTGCAGGCTTTCCTGCAGCCTTCATCCTCAAAACCACCCTTTCCCACTTGGCCCCGCGCGAGGCCCAAAAATGGCCATATGTCTGGAGACTGGTCCCACGCCCAAAGAGCCAGCAGGGAAAACTATGCCTTGTTCTAAAGCTCTTTGGGAACCGCTTGCGTAGCCCCACACACCTGGGGGCTGCAGGCTTTTCTGGCACCTGCAGCCTCAAAACCACCCTTTCCCACATGGCGTCACGCCAGGCACAAAAATGGCCATATGTCTGGAGGTTGGTCACACGCCCAAAGAGCCAGCAGGGAAAACTATGCCTTGTTCTAAAGCTCTTTGGGAACCGCTTGCGTAGCCCCACACACCTGGGGGCTGCAGGCTCTCCTGCTGCCTTCAGCCTCAAAACCACCCTTTCCCACTTGGCGCCGCGCCAGGCACAAATATGGCCATATGTCTGGAGGTTGGTCCCACGCCCAAAGAGCCAGCAGGGAAAACTATGCCTTGTTCTAAAGCTATTTGGGAACCGCTTGCGTAGCCGCACACACCTGGGGGCTGCAGGCTTTCCTGCTGCCTTCAGCCTCAAAGGCACCCTTTCCCACTTGGTGCCGCGCCAGGCTCAAAAATGGCCATATGTCTGGAGGTTGGTCCCACGCCCAAAGAGCCAGCAGGGAAAACTATGCCTTGTTCTAAAGCTCTTTGAGAACCGCTTGCGTAGCCTCACACACCTGGGGGCTGCAGGCTTTCCTGCTCTCTTCAGCCTCAAAGGCACCCTTTCCCACTTGGTGCCGCGCCAGGCCCAAAAATGGCCACATGTCTGGAGACTGGTCCCACACCCAAAGAGCCAGCAGGGAAAACTATGCCTTGTTCTAAAGCTCTTTGGGAACTGCTTGCGTAGCCCCACACACCTGGGGGCTGCAGGCTTTCCTGCTGCCTTCAGCCTCAAAACCACCCTTTCCCACTTGGCGCTGCGCGAGGCCCAAAAATGGCCATATGTCTGGAGACTGGTCCCACGCTCAAAGAGCCAGCAGGGAAAACTATGCCTTGTTCTAAAGCTCTTTGGGAACCGCTTGCGTAGCCCCACACACCTGGGGGCTGCAGACCTTCCTGCTGCCTTCAGCCTCAAAACCACCCTTTCCCACTTGGTGTCACGCCAGGCACAAAAATGGCCATATGTCTGGAGATTGGTCCCACGCCCAAAGAGCCAGCAGGGAAAACTATGCCTTGTTCTAAAGCTCTTTGGGAACCGCTTGCGTAGCCCCACACACCTGGGGGCTGCAGGCTTTCCTGCTGCCTTCGGCCTCAAAACCACCCTTTCCCACATGGCGTCACGCCAGGCACAAAAATGGCCATATGTCTGGAGGTTGGTCCCACGCCCAAAGAGCCAGCAGGGAAAACTATGCCTTGTTGTAAAGCTCTTTGGGAACCGCTTGCGTAGCCCCACACACCTGGGGGCTGCAGGCTTTCCTGCTGCCTTCAGCCTCAAAACCACCCTTTCCCACTTGGCCCCGTGCCAGGCACAAAAATGACCATATGTCTGGAGATTGGTCCGACGCCCAAAGAGACAGCAGGGAAAACTATGCCTTGTTCTAAAGCTCTTTGGGAACCGCTTGCGTAGCCCCACACACCTGGGGGCTGCAGGCTTTCCTGCTCTCTTCAGCCTCAAAGGCACCCTTTCCCACTTGGCGCCACGCCAGGCCCAAAAATGGCCATATGTCTGGAGACTGGTCCCACGCCCAAAGAGCCAGCAGGGAAAACTATGCCTTGTTCTAAAGCTTTTTGGGAACTGCTTGCGTCGCCCCACACACCTGGGGGCTGCAGGCTTTCCTGCTCTCTTCAGCCTCAAAGGCACCCTTTCCCACTTGGCGCCACGCCAGGCCCAAAAATGGCCATATGTCTGGAGACTGGTCCCACGCTCAAAGAGCCAGCAGGGAAAACTATGCCTTGTTCTAAAGCTCTTTGGGAACCGCTTGCGTAGCCCCACACACCTGGGGGCTGCAGGCTTTTCTGGCACCTGCAGCCTCAAAACCACCCTTTCCCACATGGCGTCACGCCAGGCCCAAAAATGGCCATATGTCTGGAGACTGGTCCCACGCCCAAAGAGCCAGCAGGGAAAACTATGCCTTGTTCTAAAGCTCTTTGGGAACCGCTTGCGTAGCCCCACACACCTGGGGGCTGCAGGCTTTCCTGCTGCCTTCGGCCTCAAAACCACCCTTTCCCACATGGCGTCACGCCAGGCCCAAAAATGGCCATATGTCTGGAGGTTGGTCCCACGCCCAAAGAGCCAGCAGGGAAAACTATGCCTTGTTCTAAAGCTCTTTGGGAACCGCTTGCGTAGCCCCACACACCTGGGGGCTGCAGGCTTTCCTGCTGCCTTCAGCCTCAAAACCACCCTTTCCCACTTGGTGTCACGCCAGGCACAAAAATGGCCATATGTCTGGAGATTGGTCCCATGCCGAAAGAGCCAGCAGGGAAAACTATGCCTGGTTCTAAAGCTCTTTGGGAACCGCTTGCGTAGCCCCACACACCTGGGGGCTACAGGCTTTCCTGCTGCCTTCAGCCTCAAAACCACCCTTTCCCACTTAGCCCAGCGCCAGGCACAAAAATGGCTATATTTCTGGAGACTGGTCCCACGCCCAAAGAGCCAGCAGGGAAAACTATGCCTCGTTCTAAAGCTCTTTGGGAACCGCTTGCTTGGCCCCACAGACCTGGGGGCTGCAGGCTTTCCTGCTGCCTTCAGCCTCAAAACCACCCTTTCCCACTTGGCGTCGCACCAGGCACAAAAATGGCCATAAGTCTGGAGATTGGTCCCACGCCCAAAGAGCCAGCAGGGAAAACTATGCCTTGTTCTAAAGCTGTTTGGGAACCGCTTGCGTAGCCCCACACACCTGGGGGCTGCAGGCTTTCCTGCTCTCTTCAGCCTCAGAGGCACCCTTTCCCACTTGGTGCCACGCCAGGCCCAAAAATGGCCATATGTCTGGAGATTGGTCCCACGCCCAAAGAGCCAGCAGGGAAAACTATGCCTTGTTCTAAAGCTCTTTGGGAACCGCTTGCGTAGCCCCACACACCTGGGGGCTGCAGGCTCTCCTGCTGCCTTCAGCCTCAAAACCACCCTTTCCCACTTGGCGTCGCGCCAGGCACAAATATGGCCATATGTCTGGAGGTTGGTCCCACGCCCAAAGAGCCAGCAGGGAAAACTATGCCTTGTTCTAAAGCTATTTGGGAACCGCTTGCGTAGCCCCACACACCTGGGGGCTGCAGGCTTTCCTGCTGCCTTCAGCCTCAAAGGCACCCTTTCCCACTTGGTGCCGCGCCAGGCTCAAAAATGGCCATATGTCTGGAGGTTGGTCCCACGCCCAAAGAGCCAGCAGGGAAAACTATGCCTTGTTCTAAAGCTCTTTGAGAACCGCTTGCGTAGCCTCACACACCTGGGGGCTGCAGGCTTTCCTGCTGCCTTCAGCCTCAAAGGCACCCTTTCCCACTTGGTGCCGCGCCAGGCCCAAAAATGGCCACATGTCTGGAGACTGGTCCCACGCCCAAAGAGCCAGCAGGGAAAACTATGCCTTGTTCTAAAGCTCTTTGGGAACTGCTTGCGTAGCCCCACACACCTGGGGGCTGCAGGCTTTCCTGCTGCCTTCAGCCTCAAAACCACCCTTTCCCACTTGGCGCTGCGCGAGGCCCAAAAATGGCCATATGTCTGGAGACTGGTCCCACGCTCAAAGAGCCAGCAGGGAAAACTATGCCTTGTTCTAAAGCTCTTTGGGAACCGCTTGCGTAGCCCCACACACCTGGGGGCTGCAGACCTTCCTGCTGCCTTCAGCCTCAAAACCACCCTTTCCCACTTGGTGTCACGCCAGGCACAAAAATGGCCATATGGCTGGAGATTGGTCCCACGCCCAAAGAGCCAGCAGGGAAAACTATGCCTTGTTCTAAAGCTCTTTGGGAACCGCTTGCGTAGCCCCACAGACCTGGGGGCTGCAGGCTTTCCTGCTGCCTTCAGCCTCAAAACCACCCTTTCCCACATGGCGTCACGCCAGGCACAAAAATGGCCATATGTCTGGAGGTTGGTCCCACGCCCAAAGAGCCAGCAGGGAAAACTATGCCTTGTTCTAAAGCTTTTTGGGAAATGCTTGCATAGCCCCACACACCTGGGGGCTGCAGGCTTTCCTGCTGCCTTCAGCCTCAAAACCACCCTTTCCCACTTGGCGCCACGCCAGGCCCAAAAATGGCCATATGTCTGGAGACTGGTCCCACGCCCAAAGAGCCAGCAGGGAAAACTATGCCTTGTTCTAAAGCTCTTTGGGAACCGCTTGCGTAGCCCCACACACCTGGGGGCTGCAGGCTTTTCTGGCACCTGCAGCCTCAAAACCACCCTTTCCCACATGGCGTCACGCCAGGCAGAAAAATGGCCATATGTCTGGAGATTGGTCCCACACCCAAAGAGCCAGCAGGGAAAACTATGCCTTGTTCTAAAGCTCTTTGGGAACCGCTTGCGTAGCCCCACACACCTGGGGGCTGCAGGCTTTCCTGCTGCCTTCGGCCTCAAAACCACCCTTTCCCACATGGCGTCACGCCAGGCCCAAAAATGGCCATATGTCTGGAGGTTGGTCCCACGCCCAAAGAGCCAGCAGGGAAAACTATGCCTTGTTCTAAAGCTCTTTGGGAACCGCTTGCGTAGCCCCACACACCTGGGGGCTGCAGGCTTTCCTGCTGCCTTCAGCCTCAAAACCACCCTTTCCCACTTGGCGCCGCGCCAGGCCCAAAAATGGCCATATGTCTGGAGATTGGTCCCACGCCCAAAGAGCCAGCAGGGAAAACTATGCCTTGTTCTAAAGCTCTTTGGGAACCGCTTGCGTAGCCCCACACACCTGGGGGCTGCAGGCTTTCCTGCTCTCTTCAGCCTCAAAGGCACCCTTTCCCACTTGGCGCCACGCCAGGCCCAAAAATGGCCATATGTCTGGAGACTGGTCCCACGCCCAAAGAGCCAGCAGGGAAAACTATGCCTTTTTCTAAAGCTCTTTGGGAACTGCTTGCGTAGCCCCACAGACATGGGGGCTGCAGGCTTTCCTGCTGCCTTCAGCCTCAAAACCACCCTTTCCCACTTGGCGCTGCGCGAGGCCCAAAAATGGCCATATGTCTGGAGACTGGTCCCACGCTCAAAGAGCCAGCAGGGAAAACTATGCCTTGTTCTAAATCTCTTTGGGAACCGCTTGCGTAGCCCCACACACCTGGGGGCTGCAGACCTTCCTGCTGCCTTCAGCCTCAAAACCACCCTTTCCCACTTGGTGTCACGCCAGGCACAAAAATGGCCATATGTCTGGAGATTGGTCCCACGCCCAAAGAGCCAGCAGGGAAAACTATGCCTTGTTCTAAAGCTCTTTGGGAACCGCTTGCGTAGCCCCACACACCTGGGGGCTGCAGGCTTTCCTGCTGCCTTCAGCCTCAAAACCACCCTTTCCCACATGGCGTCACGCCAGGCACAAAAATGGCCATATGTCTGGAGGTTGGTCCCACGCCCAAAGAGCCAGCAGGGAAAACTATGCCTTGTTCTAAAGCTCTTTGGGAACCGCTTGCGTAGCCCCACACACCTAGGGGCTACAGGCTTTCCTGCTGCCTTCAGCCTCAAAACCACCCTTTCCCACTTAGCCCAGCGCCAGGCACAAAAATGGCTATATTTCTGGAGACTGGTCCCACGCCCAAAGAGCCAGCAGGGAAAACTATGCCTTGTTCTAAAGCTCTTTGGGAACCGCTTGCTTGGCCCAACAGACCTGCGGGCTGCAGACTTTCCTGCTGCCTTCAGCCTCAAAACCACCCTTTCCCACTTGGCGTCGCACCAGGCACAAAAATGGCCATATGTCTGGAGACTGGTCCCACGCCCAAAGAGCCAGCAGGGAAAAATATGCCTTGTTCTAAAGCTCTTTGGGAACCGCTTGCGTAGCCCCACACACCTGGGGGCTGCAGGCTTTCCTGCTCTCTTCAGCCTCAGAGGCACCCTTTCCCACTTGGTGCCACGCCAGGCACAAAAATGGCCATATGTCTGGAGACTGGTCCCACGCCCAAAGAGCCAGCAGGGAAAACTATGCCTTGTTCTAAAGCTCTTTGGGAACCGCTTCCGTAGCCCCACACACCTGGGGGCTGCAGGCTCTCCTGCTGCCTTCAGCCTCAAAACCACCCTTTCCCACTTGGCGCTGCGCCAGGCAAAAAAATGGCCATATGTCTGGAGGTTGGTCCCACGCCCAAAGAGCCAGCAGGGAAAACTATGCCTTGTTCTAAAGCTCTTTGGGAACCGCTTGCGTAGCCCCACACACCTGGGGGCTGCAGGCTTTCCTGCTCTCTTCAGCCTCAAAGGCACCCTTTCCCACTTGGTGCCGCGCCAGGCTCAAAAATGGCCATATGTCTGGAGGTTGGTCCCACGCCCAAAGAGCCAGCAGGGAAAACTATGCCTTGTTCTAAAGCTCTTTGGGAACCGCTTGCGTAGCCTCACACACCTGGGGGCTGCAGGCTTTCCTGCTCTCTTCAGCCTCAAAGGCACCCTTTCCCACTTGGCGCCGCGCCAGGCCCAAAAAATGGCCATATGTCTGGAGACTGGTCCCACGCCCAAAGAGCCAGCAGGGAAAACTATGCCTTGTTCTAAAGCTCTTTGGGAACTGCTTGCGTAGCCCCACACACCTGGGGGCTGCAGGCTTTCCTGCTGCCTTCAGCCTCAAAACCACCCTTTCCCACTTGGCGCTGCGCGAGGCCCAAAAATGGCCATATGTCTGGAGACTGGTCCCACGCTCAAAGAGCCAGCAGGGAAAACTATGCCTTGTTCTAAAGCTCTTTGGGAACCGCTTGCGTAGCCCCACACACCTGGGGGCTGCAGACCTTCCTGCTGCCTTCAGCCTCAAAACCACCCTTTCCAACTTGGTGTCACGCCAGGCACAAAAATGGCCATATGTCTGGAGATTCGTCCCACGCCCAAAGAGCCAGCAGGGAAAACTATGCCTTGTACTAAAGCTCTTTGGAAACGCCTTGCGTAGCCCCACACACCTGGGGGCTGCAGGCTTTCCTGCTGCCTTCAGCCTCAAAACCACCCTTTCCCACATGGCGTCACGCCAGGCACAAAAATGGCCATATGTCTGGAGACTGGTCCCACGCCCAAGAGCCAGCAGGGAAAACTATGCCTTGTTGTAAAGCTCTTTGGGAACCGCTTGCGTAGCCCCACACACCTGGGGGCTGCAGGCTTTCCTGCTGCCTTCAGCCTCAAAACCACCCTTTCCCACTTGGCGTCGCGCCAGGCACAAAAATGGCCATATGTCTGGAGACTGGTCCCACGCCCAAAGAGCCAGCAGGGAAAACTATGCCTTGTTCTAAAGCTCTTTGGGAACCGCTTGCGTAGCCCCACACACCTGGGGGCTGCAGGCTTTCCTGCTGCCTTCAGCCTCAGAGGCACCCTTTCCCACTTGGTGCCGCGCCAGGCCCAAAAATGGCCATATGTCTGGAGATTGGTCCCACGCCCAAAGAGCCAGCAGGGAAAACTATGCCTTGTTCTAAAGCTCTTTGGGAACGGCTTGCGTAGCCCCACAGACCTTGGGGCTGCAAGCTCTCCTGCTGCCTTCAGCCTCAAAACCACCCTTTCCCACTTGGCGCCGCGCCAGGCCCAAAAATGGCCATATGTCTGGAGACTGGTCCCACGCCCAAAGAGCCAGCAGGGAAAACTATGCCTTGTTCTAAAGCTCTTTGGGAACCGCTTGCGTAGCCCCACAGAGCTGGGGGCTGCAGGCTTTCCTGCTGCCTTCAGCCTGAAAACCACCCTTTCCCACTTGGCGCCGCGCCAGGCACAAAAATGGCCATATGTCTGGAGACTGGTCCCACGCCCAAAGAGCCAGCAGGGAAAACTATGCCTTGTTCTAAAGCTCTTTGGGAACCGCTTGCTTGGCCCCACAGACCTGGGGGGTGCAGGCTTTCCTGCTGCCTTCAGCCTCAAAACCACCCTTTCCCACTTGGCGCCGCGCCAGGCACAAAAATGGCCATATGGCTGGAGATTGGTCCCACGCCGAAAGAGCCAGCAGGGAAAACAATGCCTTGTTCTAAAGCTCTTTGGGAACCGCTTGCGTGGCCCCACACACCTGGGGGCTGCAGGCTTTCCTGCTGCCTTCAGCCTCAAAACCACCCTTTCCCACTTGGCGTCGCGCCAGGCACAAAAATGGCCATATTTCTGGAGACTGGTCCCACGCCAAAAGAGCCAGCAGGGAAAACAATGCCTTGTTCTAAAGCTCTTTGGGAACCGCTTGCGTGGCCCCACACACCTGCGTGCTGCAGACTTTCCTGCTGCCTTCAGCCTCAAAACCACCCTTTCCCACATGGCGTCGTGCCAGGCACAAAAATGGCCATATGTGTGGAGATTGGTCCCACGCCCAAAGAGCCAGCAGGGAAAACTATGCCTTGTTCTAAAGCTCTTTGGGAATGGCTTGCGTAGCCCCACACACCTGGTGGCTGCAGGCTTTCCTGCTGCCTTCAGCCTCAGAGGCACCCTTTCCCACTTGGTGCCGCGCCAGGCCCAAAAATGGCCATATGTCTGGAGATTGGTCCCACGCCCAAAGAGCCAGCAGGGAAAACTATGCCTTGTTCTAAAGCTCTTTGGGAACCGCTTGCGTAGCCCCACACACCTGGGGGCTGCAAGCTCTCCTGCTGCCTTCAGCCTCAAAATCACCCTTTCCCACTTGGCGCCGCGCCAGGCCCAAAAATGGCCATAAGTCTGGAGACAGGTCCCACGCCCAAAGAGCCAGCAGGGAAAACTATGCCTTGTTCTAAAGCTCTTTGGGAACCGCTTGCGTAGCCCCACACACCTGGGGGCTGCAGGCTTTCCTGCTGCCTTCAGCCTCAAAACCACCCTTTCCCACTTGGCGCTGCGCCAGGCACAAAAATGGCTATATTTCTGGAGACTGGTCCCACGCCCAAAGAGCCAGCAGGGAAAAATATGCCTTGTTCTAAAGCTCTTTGGGAACCACTTGCGTAGCCCCACACACCTGGGGGCTGCAGGCTTTCCTGCTGCCTTCAGCCTCAAAACCACCCTTTCCCACTTGGCGTCATGCCAGGCCCAAAAATGGCCATATGTCTGGAGATTGGTCCCACGCCCAAAGAGCCAGCAGGGAAAACTATGCCTTGTTCTAAAGCTCTTTGGGAACGGCTTGCGTAGCCCCACAGACCTTGGGGCTGCAAGCTCTCCTGCTGCCTTCAGCCTCAAAACCACCCTTTCCCACTTGGCGCCGCGCCAGGCCCAAAAATGGCCATATGTCTGGAGACTGGTCCCACGCCCAAAGAGCCAGCAGGGAAAACTATGCCTTGTTCTAAAGCTCTTTGGGAACCGCTTGCGTAGCCCCACACACCTGGGGGCTGCAGGCCTTCCTGCTGCCTTCAGCCTCAAAACCACCCTTTCCCACTTGGCGCCGCGCCAGGCCCAAAAATGGCCATATGTCTGGAGACTGGTCCCACGCCCAAAGAGCCAGCAGGGAAAACTATGCCTTGTTCTAAAGCTCTTTGGGAACCTCTTGCGTAGCCCCACACACCTGGGGGCTGCAGGCTTTCCTGCTGCCTTCAGCCTCAAAACCACCCTTTCCCACTTGGCTTCGCTCCAGGCACAAAAATGGCCATATGTCTGGAGACTGGTCCCACGCCGAAAGAGCCAGCAGGGAAAACTATGCCTTGTTCTAAAGCTCTTTGGGAACCGCTTGCGTAGCCCCACACACCTGGGGGCTGCAGGCTTTCCTACTGCCTTCGGCCTCAAAACCACCCTTTCCCACTTGGCCCCGCGCCAGGCCCAAAAATGGCCATATGTCTGGAGATTGGTCCCACGCCCAAAGAGCCAGCAGGGAAAACTATGCCTTGTTCTAAAGCTCTTTGGGAACCGCTTGCGTAGCCCCACACACCTGGGGGCTGCAGGCTTTCCTGCTGCCTTCAGCCTCAAAACCACCCTTTCCCACTTGGTGTCACGCCAGGCACAAAAATGGCCATATGTCTGGAGACTGGTCCCACGCCCAAAGAGCCAGCAGGGAAAACTATGCCTTGTTCTAAAGCTCTTTGGGAACCGCTTGTGTGGCCCCACAGACCTGGGGGGTGCAGGCTTTCCTGCTGCCTTCAGCCTCAAAACCACCCTTTCCCACTTGGCGTCGCGCCAGGCACAAAAATGGCTATATTTCTGGAGACTAGGTCCCACGCCGAAAGAGCCAGCAGGGAAAACTATGCCTTGTTCTAAAGCTCTTTGGGAACCGCTTGCGTGGCCCCACACACCTGCGGGCTGCAGACTTTCCTGCTGCCTTCAGCCTCAAAACCACCCTTTCCCACTTGGCGTCGAGCCAGGCACAAAAATGGTCATATGTCTGGAGATTGGTCCCACGCCCAAAGAGCCAGCAGGGAAAACTATGCCTTGTTCTAAAGCTCTTTGGGAATGGCTTGCGTAGCCCCACACACCTGGGGGCTGCAGGCTTTCCTGCTGCCTTCAGCCTCAAAACCACCCTTTCCCACTTGGTGCAGCGCCAGGACCAAAAATGGCCATATGTCTGGAGATTGGTCCCACGCCCAAAGAGCCAG
Organism: Chroicocephalus ridibundus; assembly: GCF_963924245.1. Lineage (NCBI taxonomy): Eukaryota > Metazoa > Chordata > Aves > Charadriiformes > Laridae > Chroicocephalus > Chroicocephalus ridibundus. The sequence continues at coordinate 35,730 of NW_026961663.1, forward strand.
CAGGGAAAACTATGCCTTGTTCTAAAGCTCTTTGGGAACCGCTTGCGTAGCCCCACAGACCTTGGGGCTGCAAGCTCTCCTGCTGCCTTCAGCCTCAAAACCACCCTTTCCCACTTGGCGCCGCGCCAGGCCCAAAAATGGCCATATGTCTGGAGGTTGGTCCCACGCCCAAAGAGCCAGCAGGGAAAACTATGCCTTGTTCTAAAGCTCTTTGGGAACCGCTTGCGTAGCCCCACACACCTGGGGGCTGCAGGCTTTCCTGCTGCCTTCAGCCTCAAAACCACCCTTTCCCACTTGGCCCTGCGCCAGGCACAAAAATGGCCATATGTCTGGAGGTTGGTCCCACGCCCAAAGAGCCAGCAGGGAAAACTATGCCTTGTTCTAAAGCTCTTTGGGAACCACTTGCGTAGCCCCACACACCTGGGGGCTGCAGGCTTTCCTGCTGCCTTCAGCCTCAAAAACACCCTTTCCCACTTGGCGCTGCGCCAGGCACAAAAATGGCCATATGTCTGGAGACTGGTCCCACGCCCAAAGAGCCAGCAGGGAAAACTATGCCTTGTTCTAAAGCTCTTTGGGAACCTCTTGCGTAGCCCCACACACCTGGGGGCTGCAGGCTTTCCTGCTGCCTTCAGCCTCAAAAACACCCTTTCCCACTTGGCTTCGCTCCAGGCACAAAAATGGCCATATGTCTGGAGACTGGTCCCACGCCCAAAGAGCCAGCAGGGAAAACTATGCCTTGTTCTAAAGCTCTTTGGGAACCGCTTGCGTAGCCCCACACACCTGGGGGCTGCAGGCTTTCCTACTGCCTTCAGACTCAAAACCACCCTTTCCCACTTGGCCCCGCGCCAGGCACAAATATGGCCATATGTCTGGAGATTGGTCCCACGCCCAAAGAGCCAGCAGGGAAAACTATGCCTTGTTCTAAAGCTCTTTGGGAACGGCTTGCGTAGCCCCACACACCTGGGGGCTGCAGGCTTTCCTGCTGCCTTCAGCCTCAAAGGCACCCTTTCCCACTTGGCGCCACACCAGGCCCAAAAATGGCCATATGTCTGGAGATTGGTCCCACGCCCAAAGAGCCAGCAGGGAAAACTATGCCTTGTTCTAAAGCTCTTTGGGAACCGCTTGCGTAGCCCCACACACCTGGGGGCTGCAGGCTTTCCTGCTGCCTTCAGCCTCAAAACCACCCTTTCCCACATGGCGTCACGCCAGGCACAAAAATGGCCATATGTCTGGAGACTGGTCCCACGCCCAAAGAGCCAGCAGGGAAAACTATGCCTTGTTCTAAAGCTCTTTGGGAACCGCTTGCGTAGCCCCACAGACCTTGGGGCTGCAAGCTCTCCTGCTGCCTTCAGCCTCAAAACCACCCTTTCCCACTTGGCGCCGCGCCAGGCCCAAAAATGGCCATATGTCTGGAGACTGGTCCCACGCCCAAAGAGCCAGCAGGGAAAACTATGCCTTGTTCTAAAGCTCTTTGGGAACCGCTTGCGTGGCCCCACAGACCTGGGGGCTGCAGACCTTGCTGCTGCCTTCAGCCTCAAAACCACCCTTTCCCACATGGCGTCACGCCAGGCCCAAAAATGGCCATATGTCTGGAGGTTGGTCCCACGCCCAAAGAGCCAGCAGGGAAAACTATGCCTTGTTCTAAAGCTCTTTGGGAACCGCTTGCGTAGCCCCACACACCTGGGGGCTGCAGGCTTTCCTGCTGCCTTCAGCCTCAAAACCACCCTTTCCCACTTGGAACCGCGCCAGGCACAAAAATGGCCATATGGCTGGAGATTGGTCCCACACCCTAAGAGACAGCAGGGAAAACTATGCCTTGTTCTAAAGCTCTTTGGGAACCGCTTGCGTGGCCCCACACACCTGGGGGCTGCAGGCTTTCCTGCTGCCTTCAGCCTCAAAACCACCCTTTCCCACTTGGCGCTGCGCCAGGCACAAAAATGGCCATATGTCTGGAGGTTGGTCCCACGCCCAAAGAGCCAGCAGGGAAAACTATGCCTTGTTCTAAAGCTCTTTGGGAACCACTTGCGTAGCCCCACACACCTGGGGGCTGCAGGCTTTCCTGCTGCCTTCAGCCTCAAAAACACCCTTTCCCACTTGGCGCTGCGCCAGGCACAAAAATGGCCATATGTCTGGAGACTGGTCCCACGCCCAAAGAGCCAGCAGGGAAAACTATGCCTTGTTCTAAAGCTCTTTGGGAACCTCTTGCGTAGCCCCACACACCTGGGGGCTGCAGGCTTTCCTGCTGCCTTCAGCCTCAAAAACACCCTTTCCCACTTGGCTTCGCTCCAGGCACAAAAATGGCCATATGTCTGGAGACTGGTCCCACGCCCAAAGAGCCAGCAGGGAAAACTATGCCTTGTTCTAAAGCTCTTTGGGAACCGCTTGCGTAGCCCCACACACCTGGGGGCTGCAGGCTTTCCTACTGCCTTCAGACTCAAAACCACCCTTTCCCACTTGGCCCCGCGCCAGGCACAAATATGGCCATATGTCTGGAGATTGGTCCCACGCCCAAAGAGCCAGCAGGGAAAACTATGCCTTGTTCTAAAGCTCTTTGGGAACGGCTTGCGTAGCCCCACACACCTGGGGGCTGCAGGCTTTCCTGCTGCCTTCAGCCTCAAAGGCACCCTTTCCCACTTGGCGCCACACCAGGCCCAAAAATGGCCATATGTCTGGAGATTGGTCCCACGCCCAAAGAGCCAGCAGGGAAAACTATGCCTTGTTCTAAAGCTCTTTGGGAACCGCTTGCGTAGCCCCACACACCTGGGGGCTGCAGGCTTTCCTGCTGCCTTCAGCCTCAAAACCACCCTTTCCCACATGGCGTCACGCCAGGCACAAAAATGGCCATATGTCTGGAGACTGGTCCCACGCCCAAAGAGCCAGCAGGGAAAACTATGCCTTGTTCTAAAGCTCTTTGGGAACCGCTTGCGTAGCCCCACAGACCTTGGGGCTGCAAGCTCTCCTGCTGCCTTCAGCCTCAAAACCACCCTTTCTCACTTGGCGCCGCGCCAGGCCCAAAAATGGCCATATGTCTGGAGACTGGTCCCACGCCCAAAGAGCCAGCAGGGAAAACTATGCCTTGTTCTAAAGCTCTTTGGGAACCGCTTGCGTGGCCCCACAGACCTGGGGGCTGCAGACCTTGCTGCTGCCTTCAGCCTCAAAACCACCCTTTCCCACATGGCGTCACGCCAGGCCCAAAAATGGCCATATGTCTGGAGGTTGGTCCCATGCCCAAAGAGCCAGCAGGGAAAACTATGCCTTGTTCTAAAGCTCTTTGGGAACCGCTTGCGTAGCCCCACACACCTGGGGGCTGCAGGCTTTCCTGCTGCCTTCAGCCTCAAAACCACCCTTTCCCACTTGGAACCGCGCCAGGCACAAAAATGGCCATATGGCTGGAGATTGGTCCCACACCCTAAGAGACAGCAGGGAAAACTATGCCTTGTTCTAAAGCTCTTTGGGAACCGCTTGCGTGGCCCCACACACCTGGGGGCTGCAGGCTTTCCTGCTGCCTTCAGCCTCAAAACCACCCTGTCCCACTTGGCGTCGCGCCAGGCACAAAAATGGCTATTTTTCTGGAGACTGGTCACACGCCGAAAAAGCCAGCAGGGAAAACTATGCCTTGTTCTAAAGCTTTTTGGGAACGGCTTGCGTAGCCCCACACACCTGGGGGCTGCAGGCTTTCCTGCTCTCTTCAGCCTCAAAACCACCCTTTCCCACATGGTGTCACGCCAGGCCCAAAAATGGCCATATGTCTGGAGATTGGTCCCACGCCCAAAGAGCCAGCAGGGAAAACTATGCCTTGTTCTAAAGCTCTTTGGGAACCGCTTGCGTAGCCCCACACACCTGGGGGCTGCAGGCTTTCCTGCTGCCTTCAGCCTCAAAAACACCCTTTCCCACTTGGCCCCGCGCGAGGCCCAAAAATGGCCATATGTCTAGAGACTGGTCCCACGGCCACAGAGCCAGCAGGGAAAACTATGTCTTGTTCTAAAGCTCTTTGGGAACCGCTTGCGTAGCCCCACACACCTGGGGGCTGCAGGCTTTTCTGGCACCTGCAGCCTCAAAACCACCCTTTCCCACATGGCGTCACGCCAGGCAGAAAAATGGCCATATGGCTGGAGATTGGTCCCACGCCCAAAGAGCCAGCAGGGAAAACTATGCCTTGTTCTAAAGCTCTTTGGGAACCGCTTGCGTAGCCCCACACACCTGGGGGCTGCAGGCTTTCCTGCTGCCTTCGGCCTCAAAACCACCCTTTCCCACATGGCGTCACGCCAGGCACAAAAATGGCCATATGTCTGGAGACTGGTCCCACGCCCAAAGAGCCAGCAGGGAAAACTATGCCTTGTTCTAAAGCTCTTTGGGAACCGCTTGCGTAGCCCCACACACCTGGGGGCTGCAGGCTTTCCTGCTGCCTTCAGCCTCAAAACCACCCTTTCCCACTTGGCGCTGCGCCAGGCACAAAAATGGCCATATGTCTGGAGGTTGGTCCCACGCCCAAAGAGCCAGCAGGGAAAACTATGCCTTGTTCTAAAGCTCTTTGGGAACCACTTGCGTAGCCCCACACACCTGGGGGCTGCAGGCTTTCCTGCTGCCTTCAGCCTCAAAAACACCCTTTCCCACTTGGCGCCGCACCAGGCACAAAAATGGCCATATGTCTGGAGATTGGTCCCACGCCCAAAGAGCCAGCAGGGAAAACTATGCCTTGTTCTAAAGCTCTTTGGGAACCTCTTGCGTAGCCCCACACACCTGGGGGCTGCAGGCTTTCCTGCTGCCTTCAGCCTCAAAAACACCCTTTCCCACTAGGCTTCGCTCCAGGCACAAAAATGGCCATATGTCTGGAGACTGGTCCCACGCCCAAAGAGCCAGCAGGGAAAACTATGCCTTGTTCTAAAGCTCTTTGGGAACCGCTTGCGTAGCCCCACACACCTGGGGGCTGCAGGCTTTCCTGCTGCCTTCAGCCTCAAAACCACCCTTTCCCACATGGCGTCACGCCAGGCCCAAAAATGGCCATATGTCTGGAGACTGGTCCCACGCCCAAAGAGCCAGCAGGGAAAACTATGCCTTGTTCTAAAGCTCTTTGGGAACCGCTTGCGTAGCCCCACAGACCTTGGGGCTGCAAGCTCTCCTGCTGCCTTCAGCCTCAAAACCACCCTTTCCCACTTGGCGCCGCGCCAGGCCCAAAAATGGCCATATGTCTGGAGACTGGTCCCACGCCCAAAGAGCCAGCAGGGAAAACTATGCCTTGTTCTAAAGCTCTTTGGGAACCGCTTGCGTGGCCCCACAGACCTGGGGGCTGCAGACCTTGCTGCTGCCTTCAGCCTCAAAACCACCCTTTCCCACATGGCGTCACGCCAGGCCCAAAAATGGCCATATGTCTGGAGGTTGGTCCCACGCCCAAAGAGCCAGCAGGGAAAACTATGCCTTGTTCTAAAGCTCTTTGGGAACCGCTTGCGTAGCCCCACACACCTGGGGGCTGCAGGCTTTCCTGCTGCCTTCAGCCTCAAAACCACCCTTTCCCATTTGGAACCGCGCCAGGCACAAAAATGGCCATATGGCTGGAGATTGGTCCCACACCCTAAGAGACAGCAGGGAAAACTATGCCTTGTTCTAAAGCTCTTTGGGAACCGCTTGCGTGGCCCCACACACCTGGGGGCTGCAGGCTTTCCTGCTGCCTTCAGCCTCAAAACCACCCTGTCCCACTTGGCGTCGCGCCAGGCACAAAAATGGCTATTTTTCTGGAGACTGGTCACACGCCGAAAAAGCCAGCAGGGAAAACTATGCCTTGTTCTAAAGCTTTTTGGGAACGGCTTGCGTAGCCCCACACACCTGGGGGCTGCAGGCTTTCCTGCTCTCTTCAGCCTCAAAACCACCCTTTCCCACATGGTGTCACGCCAGGCCCAAAAATGGCCATATGTCTGGAGACTGGTCCCACGGCCACAGAGCCAGCAGGGAAAACTATGCCTTGTTCTAAAGCTCTTTGGGAACCGCTTGCGTAGCCCCACACACCTGGGGGCTGCAGGCTTTTCTGGCACCTGCAGCCTCAAAACCACCCTTTCCCACATGGCGTCACGCCAGGCAGAAAAATGGCCATATGGCTGGAGATTGGTCCCACGCCCAAAGAGCCAGCAGGGAAAACTATGCCTTGTTCTAAAGCTCTTTGGGAACCGCTTGCGTAGCCCCACACACCTGGGGGCTGCAGGCTTTCCTGCTGCCTTCGGCCTCAAAACCACCCTTTCCCACATGGCGTCACGCCAGGCACAAAAATGGCCATATGTCTGGAGACTGGTCCCACGCCCAAAGAGCCAGCAGGGAAAACTATGCCTTGTTCTAAAGCTCTTTGGGAACCGCTTGCGTAGCCCCACACACCTGGGGGCTGCAGGCTTTCCTGCTGCCTTCAGCCTCAAAACCACCCTTTCCCACTTGGCCCGGTGCCAGGCACAAAACTGACCATATGTCTGGAGATTGGTCCGACGCCCAAAGAGCCAGCAGGGAAAACTATGCCTTGTTCTAAAGCTCTTTGGGAACCGCTTGCGTAGCCCCACACACCTGGGGGCTGCAGGCTTTCCTGCTGCCTTCAGCCTCAAAACAACCCTTTCCCACTTGGCGCCACGCCAGGCCCAAAAATGGCCATATGTCTGGAGACTGGTCCCACGCTCAAAGAGCCAGCAGGGAAAACTATGCCTTGTTCTAAAGCTCTTTGGGAACCGCTTGCGTAGCCCCACACACCTGGGGGCTGCAGGCTTTCCTGCTGCCTTCGGCCTCAAAACCACCCTTTCCCACATGGCGTCACGCCAGGCACAAAAATGGCCATATGTCTGGAGGTTGGTCCCACGCCCAAAGAGCCAGCAGGGAAAACTATGCCTTGTTCTAAAGCTCTTTGGGAACCGCTTGCGTAGCCCCACACACCTGGGGGCTACAGGCTTTCCTGCTGCCTTCAGCCTCAAAACCACCCTTTCCCACTTAGCCCAGCGCCAGGCACAAAAATGGCTATATTTCTGGAGACTGGTCCCACGCCCAAAGAGCCAGCAGGGAAAACTATGCCTTGTTCTAAAGCTCTTTGGGAACCGCTTGCTTGGCCCCACAGACCTGCGGGCTGCAGACTTTCCTGCTGCCTTCAGCCTCAAAACCACCCTTTCCCACTTGGCGTCGCACCAGGCACAAAAATGGCCATATGTCTGGAGACTGGTCCCACGCCCAAAGAGCCAGCAGGGAAAACTATGCCTTGTTCTAAAGGTGTTTGGGAACCGTTTGCGTAGCCCCACACACCTGGGGGCTGCAGGCTTTCCTGCTGTCTTCAGCCTCAAAAACACCCTTTCCCACTTGGCGCCGCGCCAGGCCCAAAAATGGCCATATGTCTGGAGGTTGGTCCCACGCCCAAAGAGCCAGCAGGGAAAACTATGCCTTGTTCTAAAGCTCTTTGGGAACCGCTTGCGTAGCCCCACACACCTGGGGGCTGCAGGCTCTCCTGCTGCCTTCAGCCTCAAAACCACCCTTTCCCACTTGGCGCCGCGCCAGGCACAAATATGGCCATATGTCTGGAGGTTGGTCCCACGCCCAAAGAGCCAGCAGGGAAAACTATGCCTTGTTCTAAAGCTCTTTGGGAACCGCTTGCGTAGCCCCACACACCTGGGGGCTGCAGGCTTTCCTGCTGCCTTCAGCCTCAAAGGCACCCTTTCCCACTTGGTGCCGCGCCAGGCTCAAAAATGGCCATATGTCTGGAGGTTGGTCCCACGCCCAAAGAGCCAGCAGGGAAAACTATGCCTTGTTCTAAAGCTCTTTGGGAACGGCTTGCGTAGCCTCACACACCTGGTGGCTGCATGCTTTCCTGCTCTCTTCAGCCTCAAAGGCACCCTTTCCCACTTAGCGCCACGCCAGGCCCAAAAATGGCCATATGTCTGGAGACTGGTCCCACGCCCAAAGAGCCAGCAGGGAAAACTATGCCTTGTTCTAAAGCTCTTTGGGAACCGCTTGCGTAGCCCCACACACCTGGGTGCTGCAGGCTTTCCTGCTGCCTTCAGCCTCAAAACCACCCTTTCCCACTTGGCGCAGCGCCAGGCCCAAAAATGGCTATATGTCTGCAGACTGGTCCCACGCTCAAAGAGCCAGCAGGGAAAACTATGCCTTGTTGTAAAGCTCTTTGGGAACCGCTTGCGTAGCCCCACACACCTGGGGGCTGCAGACCTTCCTGCTGCCTTCAGCCTCAAAACCACCCTTTCCCACTTGGTGTCACGCCAGGCACAAAAATGGCCATATGTCTGGAGATTGGTCCCACGCCCAAAGAGCCAGCAGGGAAAACTATGCCTTGTTCTAAAGCTCTTTGGGAACCGCTTGCGTAGCCCCACACACCTGGGGGCTGCAGGCTTTCCTGCTGCCTTCAGCCTCAAAACCACCCTTTCCCACATGGCGTCACGCCAGGCCCTAAAATGGCCATATGGCTGGAGACTGGTCCCACGCCCAAAGAGCCAGCAGGGAAAACTATGCCTTGTTCTAAAGCTCTTTGGGAACCGCTTGCGTAGCCCCACACACCTGGGGGCTGCAGGCTTTCCTGCTGCCTTCAGCCTCAAAACCACCCTTTCCCACTCGGCCCCGTGCCAGGCACAAAAATGACCATATGTCTGGAGATTGGTCCGACGCCCAAAGAGCCAGCAGGGAAAACTATGCCTTGTTCTAAAGCTCTTTGGGAACCGCTTGCGTAGCCCCACACACCTGAGGGCTGCAGGCTTTCCTGCTCTCTTCAGCCTCAAAGGCACCCTTTCCCACTTGGCGCCACGCCAGGCCCAAAAATGGCCATATGTCTGGAGACTGGTCCCACGCCCAAAGAGCCAGCAGGGAAAACTATGCCTTGTTCTAAAGCTTTTTGGGAACTGCTTGCGTAGCCCCACAGACCTGGGGGCTGCTGGCTTTTCTGGCACCTGCAGCCTCAAAACCACCCTTTCCCACATGGTGTCACGACAGGCACAAAAATGGCCATATGTCTGGAGGTTGGTCCCACGCCCAAAGAGCCAGCAGGGAAAACTATGCCTTGTTCTAAAGCTCTTTGGGAACCGCTTGCGTAGCCGCACAGACCTGGGGGCTGCAGGCTTTCCTGCAGCCTTCATCCTCAAAACCACCCTTTCCCACTTGGCCCCGCGCTAGGCCCAAAAATGGCCATATGTCTGGAGACTGGTCCCACGGCCACAGAGCCAGCAGGGAAAACTATGCCTTGTTCTAAAGCTCTTTGGGAACCGCTTGCGTAGCCCCACACACCTGGGGGCTGCCGGCTTTTCTGGCACCTGCAGCCTCAAAACCCCCCTTTCCCACATGGCGTCACGCCAGGCACAAAAATGGCCATATGTCTGGAGGTTGGTCACACGCCCAAAGAGCCAGCAGGGAAAACTATGCCTTGTTCTAAAGCTCTTTGGGAACCGCTTGCGTAGCCCCACACACCTGGGGGCTGCAGGCTTTCCTGCTCTCTTCAGACTCAAAACCACCCTTTCCCACTTGTTGTCACGCCAGGCACAAAAATGGTCATATGTCTGGAGATTGGTCCCACGCCCAAAGAGCCAGCAGGGAAAACTATGCCTTGTACTAAAGCTCTTTGGGAACCGCTTGCGTAGCCCCACACACCTGGGGGCTGCAGGCTTTCCTGCTGCCTTCAACCTCAAAACCACCCTTTCCCACTTGGCGCCGCGCCAGGCACAAATATGGCCATATGTCTGGAGACTGGTCCCACGGCCACAGAGCCAGCAGGGAAAACTATGCCTTGTTCTAAAGCTCTTTGGGAACCGCTTGCGTAGCCCCACACACCTAGGGGCTGCAGGCTTTCCTGCTGCCTTCAGCCTCAAAACCACCCTTTCCCACATGGCGTCACGCCAGGCACAAAAATGGCCATATGGCTGGAGATTGGTCCCACGCCCAAAGAGCCAGCAGGGAAAACTATGCCTTGTTCTAAAGCTCTTTGGGAACCGCTTGCGTAGCCCCACACACCTGGGGGCTGCAGGCTTTCCTGCTGCCTTCGGCCTCAAAACCACCCTTTCCCACATGGCGTCACGCCAGGCACAAAAATGGCCATATGTCTGGAGACTGGTCCCACGCCCAAAGAGCCAGCAGGGAAAACTATGCCTTGTTCTAAAGCTCTTTGGGAACCGCTTGCGTAGCCCCACACACCTGGGGGCTGCAGGCTTTCCTGCTGCCTTCAGCCTCAAAACAACCCTTTCCCACTTGGCGACGCGCCAGGCACAAAAATGGCCATATGTCTGGAGATTGGTCCCACGCCGAAAGAGACAGCAGGGAAAACTATGCCTTGTTCTAAAGCTCTTTGGGAACCGCTTGCGTAGCCCCACACACCTGGGGGCTGCAGGCTTTCCTGCTCTCTTCAGCCTCAAAGGCACCCTTTCCCACTTGGCGCCACGCCAGGCCCAAAAATGGCCATATGTCTGGAGACTGGTCCCACGCCCAAAGAGCCAGCAGGGAAAACTATGCCTTGTTCTAAAGCTTTTTGGGAACTGCTTGCGTAGCCCCACACACCTGGGGGTGCAGGCTTTCCTGCTGCCTTCAGCCTCAAAACCACCCTTTCCCACTTGGCGCCACGCCAGTCCCAAAAATGGCCATATGTCTGGAGACTGGTCCCACGCTCAAAGAGCCAGCAGGGAAAACTATGCCTTGTTCTAAAGCTCTTTGGGAACCACTTGCGTAGCCCCACACACCTGGGGGCTGCAGGCTTTTCTGGCACCTGCAGCCTCAAAACCACCCTTTCCCACATGGTGTCACGACAGGCACAAAAATGGCCATATGTCTGGAGGTTGGTCCCACGCCCAAAGAGCCAGCAGGGAAAACTATGCCTTGTTCTAAAGCTCTTTGGGAACCAGTTGCGTAGCCCCACACACCTGGGGGCTGCAGCCTTTCCTGCTGCCTTCAGCCTCAAAACCACCCTTTCCCACATGGCGCCGCGCCAGGCCCAAAAATGGCCATATGTCTGGAGGTTGGTCCCACGCTCAAAGAGCCAGCAGGGAAAACTATGCCTTGTTCTAAAGCTCTTTGGGAACCGCTTGCGTGGCCCCACACACCTGGGGGCTGCAGACCTTCCTGCTGCCTTCAGCCTCAAAACCACCCTTTCCCACTTGGTATCACGCCAGGCAAAAAAATGGCCATATGTCTGGAGATTGGTCCCACGCTCAAAGAGCCAGCAGGGAAAACTATGCCTTGTTCTAAAGCTCTTTGGGAACCGCTTGCGTAGCCGCACAGACCTGGGGGTTGCAGGCTTTCCTGCAGCCTTCATCCTCAAAACCACCCTTTCCCACTTGGCCCCGCGCGAGGCCCAAAAATGGCCATATGTCTGGAGACTGGTCCCACGCCCAAAGAGCCAGCAGGGAAAACTATGCCTTGTTCTAAAGCTCTTTGGGAACCGCTTGCGTAGCCCCACACACCTGGGGGCTGCAGGCTTTTCTGGCACCTGCAGCCTCAAAACCACCCTTTCCCACATGGCGTCACGCCAGGCACAAAAATGGCCATATGTCTGGAGGTTGGTCACACGCCCAAAGAGCCAGCAGGGAAAACTATGCCTTGTTCTAAAGCTCTTTGGGAACCGCTTGCGTAGCCCCACACACCTGGGGGCTGCAGGCTCTCCTGCTGCCTTCAGCCTCAAAACCACCCTTTCCCACTTGGCGCCGCGCCAGGCACAAATATGGCCATATGTCTGGAGGTTGGTCCCACGCCCAAAGAGCCAGCAGGGAAAACTATGCCTTGTTCTAAAGCTATTTGGGAACCGCTTGCGTAGCCGCACACACCTGGGGGCTGCAGGCTTTCCTGCTGCCTTCAGCCTCAAAGGCACCCTTTCCCACTTGGTGCCGCGCCAGGCTCAAAAATGGCCATATGTCTGGAGGTATCTCCTACAGGGAAAGTGCCAGGAGGGAAAAGTGAGGATTATGCTTAGACTTTCTCGGAACTGCTTCAAATCAACTAGATATCTTTGTGCTGTAAATCTCCCAACTGCCAAACGCAAAAGCAGCAAACATCTCGCTGTATGTCCCACATCCAAAGTGCCAAGAGAGTAATGTAGAGCTTGCTCTCCCTGTCTTTGAGTACTGTTTGCACTGTCCCGATTACCTCTTTGCTAACATTCTCTTCAGAGCTGCATTGAAACCAGGAACCACGTGGAGAAGGCACCAACTCTAAAAGTGCCTGGAAGGAACGTTGGGGCTTCTTTTCAGTGTCTCTGACATAGGGTTTCACTGTCCCGGGAAAGTCTCTGCTAACACCCTGCAGAGCGCTGTGCCCAATATACAGAAACGTCTTGCGGTATCTCCTACAGGGAAAGTGCCAGGAGGAATTGTCGACCTTGTTCTCAGTGTCTCTGAGAATTGCTCTGATTATCCCTGTGACCTCTTTGCTAAGACTCTCCAGAAAGCCGTCCTCAAAACCAACACACATCTTGACATATCTCCCACACTGATCGCACTGTCTCCAGAAACGGCATTCAAGGAGCCAGGAACTTTTCTGCCCACACTGTCCGGGGACAGTTCCTAAAACCAATATACATCCTGCTATATCTCCCACATGGAAAGTGCCAGGAGGGAAAAGTGAGGATTATGCTTAGACTTTCTCGGAACTGCTTCAAATCAACTAGATATCTTTGTGCTGTATATCTCCCAACAGCCAAACGCAAAAGCAGCAAACATCTCGCTGTATGTCCCACATCCAAAGTGCCAAGAGAGTAATGTAGAGCTTGCTCTCCCTGTCTTTGAGTACTGTTTGCACTGTCCCGATTACCTCTTTGCTAACATTCTCTTCAGAGCTGCAGTGAAACCAGGAACCACGTGGAGAAGGCACCCACACTGAAAGTGCCTGGAAGGAACGTTGGGGCTTCTTCTCAGTGTCTCTGACATAGGGTTTCACTGTCCCGGGAAAGTCTCTGCTAACACCCTGCAGAGCGCTGTGCCCAATATACAGAAACGTCTTGCGGTATCTCCTACAGGGAAAGTTCCAGGAGGGAAAAGTGAGGATTATGCTTAGACTTTCTCTGAACTGCTTCAAATCAACTAGATATCTTTGTGCTGTAAATCTCCCAACAGCCAAATGTAAAAGCAACAAACATCTCGCTGTATGTCCCACATCCAAAGTGCCAAGAGAGAGCTTGCTCTCCCTGTCTTTGAGTACTGTTTGCACTGTCCCGATTACCTCTTTGCTAACATTCTCTTTAGAGCTGCAGGGAAACCAGGAACCACGTGGAGAAGGCACCCACACTGAAAGTGCCTGGAAGGAACGTTGGGGCTTCTTCTCAGTGTCTCTGTTATAGGGTTTCACTGTCCCGGGAAAGTCTCTACTAACACCCTGCAGAGCGCTGTGCCCAATATACAGAAACGTCTTGCGGTATCTCCTACAGGGAAAGTGCCAGGAGGGAAAAGTGAGGATTATGCTTAGACTTTCTCGGAACTGCTTCAAATCAACTAGATATCTTTGTGCTGTAAATCTCCCAACTGCCAAACGCAAAAGCAGCAAACATCTCGCTGTATGTCCCACATCCAAAGTGCCAAGAGAGTAATGTAGAGCTTGCTCTCCCTGTCTTTGAGTACTGTTTGCACTGTCCCGATTACCTCTTTGCTAACATTCTCTTCAGAGCTGCAGTGAAACCAGGAACCACGTGGAGAAGGCACCAACTCTAAAAGTGCCTGGAAGGAACGTTGGGGCTTCTTTTCAGTGTCTCTGACATAGGGTTTCACTGTCCCGGGAAAGTCTCTGCTAACACCCTGCAGAGCGCTGTGCCCAATATACAGAAACGTCTTGCGGTATCTCCTACAGGGAAAGTGCCAGGAGGAATTGTCGACCTTGTTCTCAGTGTCTCTGAGAATTTCTCTGATTATCCCTGTGACCTCTTTGCTAAGACTCTCCAGAAAGCCGTCCTCAAAACCAACACACATCTTGACATATCTCCCACACTGATCGCACTGTCTCCAGAAACGGCATTCAAGGAGCCAGGAACTTTTCTGCCCACACTTACCGGGGACAGTTCCTAAAACCAATATACATCCTGCTATATCTCCCACATGGAAAGTGCCAGGAGGGAAAAGTGAGGATTATGCTTAGACTTTCTCGGAACTGCTTCAAATCAACTGGATATCTTTGTGCTGTAAATCTCCCAACAGCCAAACGCAAAAGCAGCAAACATCTCGCTGTATGTCCCACATCCAAAGTGCCAAGAGAGTAATGTAGAGCTTGCTCTCCCTGTCTTTGAGTACTGTTTGCACTGTCCCGATTACCTCTTTGCTAACATTCTCTTCAGAGCTGCAGTGAAACCAGGAACCACGTGGAGAAGGCACCCACACTGAAAGTGCCTGGAAGGAACGTTGGGGCTTCTTTTCAGTGTCTCTGACATAGGGTTTCACTGTCCCGGGAAAGTCTCTGCTAACACCCTGCAGAGCGCTGTGCCCAATATACAGAAACGTCTTGCGGTATCCCCTGCAGGGAAAGTGCCAGGAGGGAAAAGTGAGGATTATGCTTAGACTTTCTCGGAACTGCTTCAAATCAACTAGATATCTTTGTGCTGTAAATCTCCCAACAGCCAAACGCAAAAGCAGCAAACATCTCGCTGTATGTCCCACATCCAAAGTGCCAAGAGAGTAATGTAGAGCTTGCTCTCCCTGTCTTTGAGTACTGTTTGCACTGTCCCGATTACCTCTTTGCTAACATTCTCTTCAGAGCTGCAGTGAAACCAGGAACCACGTGGAGAAGGCACCCACACTGAAAGTGCCTGGAAGGAACGTTGGGGCTTCTTCTCAGTGTCTCTGACATAGGGTTTCACTGTCCCGGGAAAGTCTCTGCTAACACCCTGCAGAGCGCTGTGCCCAATATACAGAAACGTGTTGCGGTATCCCCTACAGGGAAAGTGCCAGGAGGGAAAAGTGAGGATTATGCTTAGACTTTCTCGGAACTGCTTCAAATCAACTAGATATCTTTGTGCTGTAAATCTCCCAACTGCCAAACGCAAAAGCAGCAAACATCTCGCTGTATGTCCCACATCCAAAGTGCCAAGAGAGTAATGTAGAGCTTGCTCTCCCTGTTTTTGAGTACTGTTTGCACTGTCCCGATTACCTCTTTGCTAACATTCTCTTCAGAGCTGCAGTGAAACCAGGAACCACGTGGAGAAGGCACCAACTCTAAAAGTGCCTGGAAGGAACGTTGGGGCTTCTTTTCAGTGTCTCTGACATAGGGTTTCACTGTCCCGGGAAAGTCTCTGCTAACACCCTGCAGAGCGCTGTGCCCAATATACAGAAACGTCTTGCGGTATCTCCTACAGGGAAAGTGCCAGGAGGAATTGTCGACCTTGTTCTCAGTGTCTCTGAGAATTGCTCTGATTATCCCTGTGACCTCTTTGCTAAGACTCTCCAGAAAGCCGTCCTCAAAACCAACACACATCTTGACATATCTCCCACACTGATCGCACTGTCTCCAGAAACGGCATTCAAGGAGCCAGGAACTTTTCTGCCCACACTGTCCGGGGACAGTTCCTAAAACCAATATACATCCTGCTATATCTCCCACATGGAAAGTGCCAGGAGGGAAAAGTGAGGATTATGCTTAGACTTTCTCGGAACTGCTTCAAATCAACTAGATATCTTTGTGCTGTATATCTCCCAACAGCCAAACGCAAAAGCAGCAAACATCTCGCTGTATGTCCCACATCCAAAGTGCCAAGGGAGTAATGTAGAGCTTGCTCTCCCTGTCTTTGAGTACTGTTTGCACTGTCCCGATTACCTCTTTGCTAACATTCTCTTCAGAGCTGCAGTGAAACCAGGAACCACGTGGAGAAGGCACCCACACTGAAAGTGCCTGGAAGGAACGTTGGGGCTTCTTTTCAGTGTCTCTGACATAGGGTTTCACTGTCCCGGGAAAGTCTCTGCTAACACCCTGCAGAGCGCTGTGCCCAATATACAGAAACGTCTTGCGGTATCTCCTACAGGGAAAGTTCCAGGAGGGAAAAGTGAGGATTATGCTTAGACTTTCTCTGAACTGCTTCAAATCAACTAGATATCTTTGTGCTGTAAATCTCCCAACAGCCAAATATAAAAGCAGCAAACATCTCGCTGTATGTCCCACATCCAAAGTGCCAAGAGAGAGCTTGCTCTCCCTGTCTTTGAGTACTGTTTGCACTGTCCCGATTACCTCTTTGCTAACATTCTCTTTAGAGCTGCAGGGAAACCAGGAACCACGTGGAGAAGGCACCCACACTGAAAGTGCCTGGAAGGAACGTTGGGGCTTCTTCTCAGTGTCTCTGATATAGGGTTTCACTGTCCCGGGAAAGTCTCTGCTAACACCCTGCAGAGCGCTGTGCCCAATATACAGAAACGTCTTGCGGTATCTCCTACAGGGAAAGTTCCAGGAGGGAAAAGTGAGGATTATGCTTAGACTTTCTCTGAACTGCTTCAAATCAACTAGATATCTTTGTGCTGTAAATCTCCCAACAGCCAAATATAAAAGCAGCAAACATCTCGCTGTATGTCCCACATCCAAAGTGCCAAGAGAGAGCTTGCTCTCCCTGTCTTTGAGTACTGTTTGCACTGTCCCGATTACCTCTTTGCTAACATTCTCTTTAGAGCTGCAGGGAAACCAGGAACCACGTGGAGAAGGCACCCACACTGAAAGTGCCTGGAAGGAACGTTGGGGCTTCTTCTCAGTGTCTCTGATATAGGGTTTCACTGTCCCGGGAAAGTCTCTACTAACACCCTGCAGAGCGCTGTGCCCAATATACAGAAACGTCTTGCGGTATCTCCTACAGGGAAAGTGCCAGGAGGGAAAAGTGAGGATTATGCTTAGACTTTCTCGGAACTGCTTCAAATCAACTAGATATCTTTGTGCTGTAAATCTCCCAACTGCCAAACGCAAAAGCAGCAAACATCTCGCTGTATGTCCCACATCCAAAGTGCCAAGAGAGTAATGTAGAGCTTGCTCTCCCTGTCTTTGAGTACTGTTTGCACTGTCCCGATTACCTCTTTGCTAACATTCTCTTCAGAGCTGCAGTGAAACCAGGAACCACGTGGAGAAGGCACCCACACTGAAAGTGCCTGGAAGGAACGTTGGGGCTTCTTCTCAGTGTCTCTGACATAGGGTTTCACTGTCCCGGGAAAGTCTCTGCTAACACCCTGCAGAGCGCTGTGCCCAATATACAGAAACGTCTTGCGGTATCTCCTACAGGGAAAGTGCCAGGAGGAATTGTCGACCTTGTTCTCAGTGTCTCTGAGAATTGCTCTGATTATCCCTGTGACCTCTTTGCTAAGACTCTCCAGAAAGCCGTCCTCAAAACCAACACACATCTTGACATATCTCCCACACTGATCGCACTGTCTCCAGAAACGGCATTCAAGGAGCCAGGAACTTTTCTGCCCACACTGTCCGGGGACAGTTCCTAAAACCAATATACATCCTGCTATATCTCCCACATGGAAAGTGCCAGGAGGGAAAAGTGAGGATTATGCTTAGACTTTCTCGGAACTGCTTCAAATCAACTAGATATCTTTGTGCTGTATATCTCCCAACAGCCAAACGCAAAAGCAGCAAACATCTCGCTGTATGTCCCACATCCAAAGTGCCAAGAGAGTAATGTAGAGCTTGCTCTCCCTGTCTTTGAGTACTGTTTGCACTGTCCCGATTACCTCTTTGCTAACATTCTCTTCAGAGCTGCAGTGAAACCAGGAACCACGTGGAGAAGGCACCCACACTGAAAGTGCCTGGAAGGAACGTTGGGGCTTCTTTTCAGTGTCTCTGACATAGGGTTTCACTGTCCCGGGAAAGTCTCTGCTAACACCCTGCAGAGCGCTGTGCCCAATATACAGAAACGTCTTGCGGTATCTCCTACAGGGAAAGTTCCAGGAGGGAAAAGTGAGGATTATGCTTAGACTTTCTCTGAACTGCTTCAAATCAACTAGATATCTTTGTGCTGTAAATCTCCCAACAGCCAAACGCAAAAGCAGCAAACATCTCGCTGTATGTCCCACATCCAAAGTGCCAAGAGAGAGCTTGCTCTCCCTGTCTTTGAGTACTGTTTGCACTGTCCCGATTACCTCTTTGCTAACATTCTCTTTAGAGCTGCAGGGAAACCAGGAACCACGTGGAGAAGGCACCCACACTGAAAGTGCCTGGAAGGAACGTTGGGGCTTCTTCTCAGTGTCTCTGATATAGGGTTTCACTGTCCCGGGAAAGTCTCTGCTAACACCCTGCAGAGCGCTGTGCCCAATATACAGAAACGTCTTGCGGTATCTCCTACAGGGAAAGTTCCAGGAGGGAAAAGTGAGGATTATGCTTAGACTTTCTCTGAACTGCTTCAAATCAACTAGATATCTTTGTGCTGTAAATCTCCCAACAGCCAAATATAAAAGCAGCAAACATCTCGCTGTATGTCCCACATCCAAAGTGCCAAGAGAGAGCTTGCTCTCCCTGTCTTTGAGTACTGTTTGCACTGTCCCGATTACCTCTTTGCTAACATTCTCTTTAGAGCTGCAGGGAAACCAGGAACCACGTGGAGAAGGCACCCACACTGAAAGTGCCTGGAAGGAACGTTGGGGCTTCTTCTCAGTGTCTCTGATATAGGGTTTCACTGTCCCGGGAAAGTCTCTACTAACACCCTGCAGAGCGCTGTGCCCAATATACAGAAACGTCTTGCGGTATCCCCTACAGGGAAAGTGCCAGGAGGGAAAAGTGAGGATTATGCTTAGACTTTCTCGGAACTGCTTCAAATCAACTAGATATCTTTGTGCTGTAAATCTCCCAACTGCCAAACGCAAAAGCAGCAAACATCTCGCTGTATGTCCCACATCCAAAGTGCCAAGAGAGTAATGTAGAGCTTGCTCTCCCTGTCTTTGAGTACTGTTTGCACTGTCCCGATTACCTCTTTGCTAACATTCTCTTCAGAGCTGCAGTGAAACCAGGAACCACGTGGAGAAGGCACCCACACTGAAAGTGCCTGGAAGGAACTTTGGGGCTTCTTCTCAGTGTCTCTGACATAGGGTTTCACTGTCCCGGGAAAGTCTCTGCTAACACCCTGCAGAGTGCTGTGCCCAATATACAGAAACGTCTTGCAGCATCTCCTACAGGGAAAGTGCCAGGAGGAATTGTCGACCTTGTTCTCAGTGTCTCTGAGAATTGCTCTGATTATCCCTGTGACCTCTTTGCTAAGACTCTCCAGAAAGCCGTCCTCAAAACCAACACACATCTTGACATATCTCCCACACTGATCGCACTGTCTCCAGAAACGGCATTCAAGGAGCCAGGAACTTTTCTGCCCACACTGTCCGGGGACAGTTCCTAAAACCAATATACATCCTGCTATATCTCCCACATGGAAAGTGCCAGGAGGGAAAAGTGAGGATTATGCTTAGACTTTCTCGGAACTGCTTCAAATCAACTAGATATCTTTGTGCTGTATATCTCCCAACAGCCAAACGCAAAAGCAGCAAACATCTCGCTGTATGTCCCACATCCAAAGTGCCAAGAGAGTAATGTAGAGCTTGCTCTCCCTGTCTTTGAGTACTGTTTGCACTGTCCCGATTACCTCTTTGCTAACATTCTCTTCAGAGCTGCAGTGAAACCAGGAACCACGTGGAGAAGGCACCCACACTGAAAGTGCCTGGAAGGAACGTTGGGGCTTCTTTTCAGTGTCTCTGACATAGGGTTTCACTGTCCCGGGAAAGTCTCTGCTAACACCCTGCAGAGCGCTGTGCCCAATATACAGAAACGTCTTGCGGTATCTCCTACAGGGAAAGTGCCAGGAGGAATTGTCGACCTTGTTCTCAGTGTCTCTGAGAATTGCTCTGATTATCCCTGTGACCTCTTTGCTAAGACTCTCCAGAAAGCCGTCCTCAAAACCAACACACATCTTGACATATCTCCCACACTGATCGCACTGTCTCCAGAAACGGCATTCAAGGAGCCAGGAACTTTTCTGCCCACACTTACCGGGGACAGTTCCTAAAACCAATATACATCCTGCTATATCTCCCACATGGAAAGTGCCAGGAGGGAAAAGTGAGGATTATGCTTAGACTTTCTCGGAACTGCTTCAAATCAACTGGATATCTTTGTGCTGTAAATCTCCCAACAGCCAAACGCAAAAGCAGCAAACATCTCGCTGTATGTCCCACATCCAAAGTGCCAAGAGAGTAATGTAGAGCTTGCTCTCCCTGTCTTTGAGTACTGTTTGCACTGTCCCGATTACCTCTTTGCTAACATTCTCTTCAGAGCTGCAGTGAAACCAGGAACCACGTGGAGAAGGCACCCACACTGAAAGTGCCTGGAAGGAACGTTGGGGCTTCTTTTCAGTGTCTCTGACATAGGGTTTCACTGTCCCGGGAAAGTCTCTGCTAACACCCTGCAGAGCGCTGTGCCCAATATACAGAAACGTCTTGCGGTATCCCCTGCAGGGAAAGTGCCAGGAGGGAAAAGTGAGGATTATGCTTAGACTTTCTCGGAACTGCTTCAAATCAACTGGATATCTTTGTGCTGTAAATCTCCCAACAGCCAAACGCAAAAGCAGCAAACATCTCGCTGTATGTCCCACATCCAAAGTGCCAAGAGAGTAATGTAGAGCTTGCTCTCCCTGTCTTTGAGTACTGTTTGCACTGTCCCGATTACCTCTTTGCTAACATTCTCTTCAGAGCTGCAGGGAAACCAGGAACCACGTGGAGAAGGCACCCACACTGAAAGTGCCTGGAAGGAACGTTGGGGCTTCTTTTCAGTGTCTCTGACATAGGGTTTCACTGTCCCGGGAAAGTCTCTGCTAACACCCTGCAGAGCGCTGTGCCCAATATACAGAAACGTCTTGCGGTATCCCCTGCAGGGAAAGTGCCAGGAGGGAAAAGTGAGGATTATGCTTAGACTTTCTCGGAACTGCTTCAAATCAACTAGATATCTTTGTGCTGTAAATCTCCCAACTGCCAAACGCAAAAGCAGCAAACATCTCGCTGTATGTCCCACATCCAAAGTGCCAAGAGAGTAATGTAGAGCTTGCTCTCCCTGTCTTTGAGTACTGTTTGCACTGTCCCGATTACCTCTTTGCTAACATTCTCTTCAGAGCTGCAGTGAAACCAGGAACCACGTGGAGAAGGCACCAACTCTAAAAGTGCCTGGAAGGAACGTTGGGGCTTCTTTTCAGTGTCTCTGACATAGGGTTTCACTGTCCCGGGAAAGTCTCTGCTAACACCCTGCAGAGCACTGTGCCCAATATACAGAAACGTCTTGCGGTATCTCCTACAGGGAAAGTGCCAGGAGGAATTGTCGACCTTGTTCTCAGTGTCTCTGAGAATTGCTCTGATTATCCCTGTGACCTCTTTGCTAAGACTCTCCAGAAAGCCGTCCTCAAAACCAACACACATCTTGACATATCTCCCACACTGATCGCACTGTCTCCAGAAACGGCATTCAAGGAGCCAGGAACTTTTCTGCCCACACTGTCCGGGGACAGTTCCTAAAACCAATATACATCCTGCTATATCTCCCACATGGAAAGTGCCAGGAGGGAAAAGTGAGGATTATGCTTAGACTTTCTCGGAACTGCTTCAAATCAACTAGATATCTTTGTGCTGTATATCTCCCAACAGCCAAACGCAAAAGCAGCAAACATCTCGCTGTATGTCCCACATCCAAAGTGCCAAGAGAGTAATGTAGAGCTTGCTCTCCCTGTCTTTGAGTACTGTTTGCACTGTCCCGATTACCTCTTTGCTAACATTCTCTTCAGAGCTGCAGTGAAACCAGGAACCACGTGGAGAAGGCACCCACACTGAAAGTGCCTGGAAGGAACGTTGGGGCTTCTTCTCAGTGTCTCTGACATAGGGTTTCACTGTCCCGGGAAAGTCTCTGCTAACACCCTGCAGAGCGCTGTGCCCAATATACAGAAACGTCTTGCGGTATCTCCTACAGGGAAAGTTCCAGGAGGGAAAAGTGAGGATTATGCTTAGACTTTCTCTGAACTGCTTCAAATCAACTAGATATCTTTGTGCTGTAAATCTCCCAACAGCCAAATGTAAAAGCAGCAAACATCTCGCTGTATGTCCCACATCCAAAGTGCCAAGAGAGAGCTTGCTCTCCCTGTCTTTGAGTACTGTTTGCACTGTCCCGATTACCTCTTTGCTAACATTCTCTTTAGAGCTGCAGGGAAACCAGGAACCACGTGGAGAAGGCACCCACACTGAAAGTGCCTGGAAGGAACGTTGGGGCTTCTTCTCAGTGTCTCTGTTATAGGGTTTCACTGTCCCGGGAAAGTCTCTACTAACACCCTGCAGAGCGCTGTGCCCAATATACAGAAACGTCTTGCGGTATCTCCTACAGGGAAAGTGCCAGGAGGGAAAAGTGAGGATTATGCTTAGACTTTCTCGGAACTGCTTCAAATCAACTAGATATCTTTGTGCTGTAAATCTCCCAACTGCCAAACGCAAAAGCAGCAAACATCTCGCTGTATGTCCCACATCCAAAGTGCCAAGAGAGTAATGTAGAGCTTGCTCTCCCTGTCTTTGAGTACTGTTTGCACTGTCCCGATTACCTCTTTGCTAACATTCTCTTCAGAGCTGCAGTGAAACCAGGAACCACGTGGAGAAGGCACCAACTCTAAAAGTGCCTGGAAGGAACGTTGGGGCTTCTTTTCAGTGTCTCTGACATAGGGTTTCACTGTCCCGGGAAAGTCTCTGCTAACACCCTGCAGAGCGCTGTGCCCAATATACAGAAACGTCTTGCGGTATCTCCTACAGGGAAAGTGCCAGGAGGAATTGTCGACCTTGTTCTCAGTGTCTCTGAGAATTGCTCTGATTATCCCTGTGACCTCTTTGCTAAGACTCTCCAGAAAGCCGTCCTCAAAACCAACACACATCTTGACATATCTCCCACACTGATCGCACTGTCTCCAGAAACGGCATTCAAGGAGCCAGGAACTTTTCTGCCCACACTGTCCGGGGACAGTTCCTAAAACCAATATACATCCTGCTATATCTCCCACATGGAAAGTGCCAGGAGGGAAAAGTGAGGATTATGCTTAGACTTTCTCGGAACTGCTTCAAATCAACTAGATATCTTTGTGCTGTATATCTCCCAACAGCCAAACGCAAAAGCAGCAAACATCTCGCTGTATGTCCCACATCCAAAGTGCCAAGAGAGTAATGTAGAGCTTGCTCTCCCTGTCTTTGAGTACTGTTTGCACTGTCCCGATTACCTCTTTGCTAACATTCTCTTCAGAGCTGCAGTGAAACCAGGAACCACGTGGAGAAGGCACCCACACTGAAAGTGCCTGGAAGGAACGTTGGGGCTTCTTCTCAGTGTCTCTGACATAGGGTTTCACTGTCCCGGGAAAGTCTCTGCTAACACCCTGCAGAGCGCTGTGCCCAATATACAGAAACGTCTTGCGGTATCTCCTACAGGGAAAGTTCCAGGAGGGAAAAGTGAGGATTATGCTTAGACTTTCTCTGAACTGCTTCAAATCAACTAGATATCTTTGTGCTGTAAATCTCCCAACAGCCAAATGTAAAAGCAGCAAACATCTCGCTGTATGTCCCACATCCAAAGTGCCAAGAGAGAGCTTGCTCTCCCTGTCTTTGAGTACTGTTTGCACTGTCCCGATTACCTCTTTGCTAACATTCTCTTTAGAGCTGCAGGGAAACCAGGAACCACGTGGAGAAGGCACCCACACTGAAAGTGCCTGGAAGGAACGTTGGGGCTTCTTCTCAGTGTCTCTGTTATAGGGTTTCACTGTCCCGGGAAAGTCTCTACTAACACCCTGCAGAGCGCTGTGCCCAATATACAGAAACGTCTTGCGGTATCTCCTACAGGGAAAGTGCCAGGAGGGAAAAGTGAGGATTATGCTTAGACTTTCTCGGAACTGCTTCAAATCAACTAGATATCTTTGTGCTGTAAATCTCCCAACTGCCAAACGCAAAAGCAGCAAACATCTCGCTGTATGTCCCACATCCAAAGTGCCAAGAGAGTAATGTAGAGCTTGCTCTCCCTGTCTTTGAGTACTGTTTGCACTGTCCCGATTACCTCTTTGCTAACATTCTCTTCAGAGCTGCAGTGAAACCAGGAACCACGTGGAGAAGGCACCAACTCTAAAAGTGCCTGGAAGGAACGTTGGGGCTTCTTTTCAGTGTCTCTGACATAGGGTTTCACTGTCCCGGGAAAGTCTCTGCTAACACCCTGCAGAGCGCTGTGCCCAATATACAGAAACGTCTTGCGGTATCTCCTACAGGGAAAGTGCCAGGAGGAATTGTCGACCTTGTTCTCAGTGTCTCTGAGAATTTCTCTGATTATCCCTGTGACCTCTTTGCTAAGACTCTCCAGAAAGCCGTCCTCAAAACCAACACACATCTTGACATATCTCCCACACTGATCGCACTGTCTCCAGAAACGGCATTCAAGGAGCCAGGAACTTTTCTGCCCACACTTACCGGGGACAGTTCCTAAAACCAATATACATCCTGCTATATCTCCCACATGGAAAGTGCCAGGAGGGAAAAGTGAGGATTATGCTTAGACTTTCTCGGAACTGCTTCAAATCAACTGGATATCTTTGTGCTGTAAATCTCCCAACAGCCAAACGCAAAAGCAGCAAACATCTCGCTGTATGTCCCACATCCAAAGTGCCAAGAGAGTAATGTAGAGCTTGCTCTCCCTGTCTTTGAGTACTGTTTGCACTGTCCCGATTACCTCTTTGCTAACATTCTCTTCAGAGCTGCAGTGAAACCAGGAACCACGTGGAGAAGGCACCCACACTGAAAGTGCCTGGAAGGAACGTTGGGGCTTCTTTTCAGTGTCTCTGACATAGGGTTTCACTGTCCCGGGAAAGTCTCTGCTAACACCCTGCAGAGCGCTGTGCCCAATATACAGAAACGTCTTGCGGTATCCCCTGCAGGGAAAGTGCCAGGAGGGAAAAGTGAGGATTATGCTTAGACTTTCTCGGAACTGCTTCAAATCAACTAGATATCTTTGTGCTGTAAATCTCCCAACAGCCAAACGCAAAAGCAGCAAACATCTCGCTGTATGTCCCACATCCAAAGTGCCAAGAGAGTAATGTAGAGCTTGCTCTCCCTGTCTTTGAGTACTGTTTGCACTGTCCCGATTACCTCTTTGCTAACATTCTCTTCAGAGCTGCAGTGAAACCAGGAACCACGTGGAGAAGGCACCCACACTGAAAGTGCCTGGAAGGAACGTTGGGGCTTCTTCTCAGTGTCTCTGACATAGGGTTTCACTGTCCCGGGAAAGTCTCTGCTAACACCCTGCAGAGCGCTGTGCCCAATATACAGAAACGTGTTGCGGTATCCCCTACAGGGAAAGTGCCAGGAGGGAAAAGTGAGGATTATGCTTAGACTTTCTCGGAACTGCTTCAAATCAACTAGATATCTTTGTGCTGTAAATCTCCCAACTGCCAAACGCAAAAGCAGCAAACATCTCGCTGTATGTCCCACATCCAAAGTGCCAAGAGAGTAATGTAGAGCTTGCTCTCCCTGTTTTTGAGTACTGTTTGCACTGTCCCGATTACCTCTTTGCTAACATTCTCTTCAGAGCTGCAGTGAAACCAGGAACCACGTGGAGAAGGCACCAACTCTAAAAGTGCCTGGAAGGAACGTTGGGGCTTCTTTTCAGTGTCTCTGACATAGGGTTTCACTGTCCCGGGAAAGTCTCTGCTAACACCCTGCAGAGCGCTGTGCCCAATATACAGAAACGTCTTGCGGTATCTCCTACAGGGAAAGTGCCAGGAGGAATTGTCGACCTTGTTCTCAGTGTCTCTGAGAATTGCTCTGATTATCCCTGTGACCTCTTTGCTAAGACTCTCCAGAAAGCCGTCCTCAAAACCAACACACATCTTGACATATCTCCCACACTGATCGCACTGTCTCCAGAAACGGCATTCAAGGAGCCAGGAACTTTTCTGCCCACACTGTCCGGGGACAGTTCCTAAAACCAATATACATCCTGCTATATCTCCCACATGGAAAGTGCCAGGAGGGAAAAGTGAGGATTATGCTTAGACTTTCTCGGAACTGCTTCAAATCAACTAGATATCTTTGTGCTGTATATCTCCCAACAGCCAAACGCAAAAGCAGCAAACATCTCGCTGTATGTCCCACATCCAAAGTGCCAAGGGAGTAATGTAGAGCTTGCTCTCCCTGTCTTTGAGTACTGTTTGCACTGTCCCGATTACCTCTTTGCTAACATTCTCTTCAGAGCTGCAGTGAAACCAGGAACCACGTGGAGAAGGCACCCACACTGAAAGTGCCTGGAAGGAACGTTGGGGCTTCTTTTCAGTGTCTCTGACATAGGGTTTCACTGTCCCGGGAAAGTCTCTGCTAACACCCTGCAGAGCGCTGTGCCCAATATACAGAAACGTCTTGCGGTATCTCCTACAGGGAAAGTTCCAGGAGGGAAAAGTGAGGATTATGCTTAGACTTTCTCTGAACTGCTTCAAATCAACTAGATATCTTTGTGCTGTAAATCTCCCAACAGCCAAATATAAAAGCAGCAAACATCTCGCTGTATGTCCCACATCCAAAGTGCCAAGAGAGAGCTTGCTCTCCCTGTCTTTGAGTACTGTTTGCACTGTCCCGATTACCTCTTTGCTAACATTCTCTTTAGAGCTGCAGGGAAACCAGGAACCACGTGGAGAAGGCACCCACACTGAAAGTGCCTGGAAGGAACGTTGGGGCTTCTTCTCAGTGTCTCTGATATAGGGTTTCACTGTCCCGGGAAAGTCTCTGCTAACACCCTGCAGAGCGCTGTGCCCAATATACAGAAACGTCTTGCGGTATCTCCTACAGGGAAAGTGCCAGGAGGGAAAAGTGAGGATTATGCTTAGACTTTCTCTGAACTGCTTCAAATCAACTAGATATCTTTGTGCTGTAAATCTCCCAACAGCCAAATATAAAAGCAGCAAACATCTCGCTGTATGTCCCACATCCAAAGTGCCAAGAGAGAGCTTGCTCTCCCTGTCTTTGAGTACTGTTTGCACTGTCCCGATTACCTCTTTGCTAACATTCTCTTTAGAGCTGCAGGGAAACCAGGAACCACGTGGAGAAGGCACCCACACTGAAAGTGCCTGGAAGGAACGTTGGGGCTTCTTCTCAGTGTCTCTGATATAGGGTTTCACTGTCCCGGGAAAGTCTCTACTAACACCCTGCAGAGCGCTGTGCCCAATATACAGAAACGTCTTGCGGTATCTCCTACAGGGAAAGTGCCAGGAGGGAAAAGTGAGGATTATGCTTAGACTTTCTCGGAACTGCTTCAAATCAACTAGATATCTTTGTGCTGTAAATCTCCCAACTGCCAAACGCAAAAGCAGCAAACATCTCGCTGTATGTCCCACATCCAAAGTGCCAAGAGAGTAATGTAGAGCTTGCTCTCCCTGTCTTTGAGTACTGTTTGCACTGTCCCGATTACCTCTTTGCTAACATTCTCTTCAGAGCTGCAGTGAAACCAGGAACCACGTGGAGAAGGCACCCACACTGAAAGTGCCTGGAAGGAACGTTGGGGCTTCTTCTCAGTGTCTCTGACATAGGGTTTCACTGTCCCGGGAAAGTCTCTGCTAACACCCTGCAGAGCGCTGTGCCCAATATACAGAAACGTCTTGCGGTATCTCCTACAGGGAAAGTGCCAGGAGGAATTGTCGACCTTGTTCTCAGTGTCTCTGAGAATTGCTCTGATTATCCCTGTGACCTCTTTGCTAAGACTCTCCAGAAAGCCGTCCTCAAAACCAACACACATCTTGACATATCTCCCACACTGATCGCACTGTCTCCAGAAACGGCATTCAAGGAGCCAGGAACTTTTCTGCCCACACTGTCCGGGGACAGTTCCTAAAACCAATATACATCCTGCTATATCTCCCACATGGAAAGTGCCAGGAGGGAAAAGTGAGGATTATGCTTAGACTTTCTCGGAACTGCTTCAAATCAACTAGATATCTTTGTGCTGTATATCTCCCAACAGCCAAACGCAAAAGCAGCAAACATCTCGCTGTATGTCCCACATCCAAAGTGCCAAGAGAGTAATGTAGAGCTTGCTCTCCCTGTCTTTGAGTACTGTTTGCACTGTCCCGATTACCTCTTTGCTAACATTCTCTTCAGAGCTGCAGTGAAACCAGGAACCACGTGGAGAAGGCACCCACACTGAAAGTGCCTGGAAGGAACGTTGGGGCTTCTTTTCAGTGTCTCTGACATAGGGTTTCACTGTCCCGGGAAAGTCTCTGCTAACACCCTGCAGAGCGCTGTGCCCAATATACAGAAACGTCTTGCGGTATCTCCTACAGGGAAAGTGCCAGGAGGAATTGTCGACCTTGTTCTCAGTGTCTCTGAGAATTGCTCTGATTATCCCTGTGACCTCTTTGCTAAGACTCTCCAGAAAGCCGTCCTCAAAACCAACACACATCTTGACATATCTCCCACACTGATCGCACTGTCTCCAGAAACGGCATTCAAGGAGCCAGGAACTTTTCTGCCCACACTGTCCGGGGACAGTTCCTAAAACCAATATACATCCTGCTATATCTCCCACATGGAAAGTGCCAGGAGGGAAAAGTGAGGATTATGCTTAGACTTTCTCGGAACTGCTTCAAATCAACTAGATATCTTTGTGCTGTATATCTCCCAACAGCCAAACGCAAAAGCAGCAAACATCTCGCTGTATGTCCCACATCCAAAGTGCCAAGAGAGAGCTTGCTCTCCCTGTCTTTGAGTACTGTTTGCACTGTCCCGATTACCTCTTTGCTAACATTCTCTTCAGAGCTGCAGTGAAACCAGGAACCACGTGGAGAAGGCACCCACACTGAAAGTGCCTGGAAGGAACTTTGGGGCTTCTTCTCAGTGTCTCTGACATAGGGTTTCACTGTCCCGGGAAAGTCTCTGCTAACACCCTGCAGAGTGCTGTGCCCAATATACAGAAACGTCTTGCAGCATCTCCTACAGGGAAAGTGCCAGGAGGAATTGTCGACCTTGTTCTCAGTGTCTCTGAGAATTGCTCTGATTATCCCTGTGACCTCTTTGCTAAGACTCTCCAGAAAGCCGTCCTCAAAACCAACACACATCTTGACATATCTCCCACACTGATCGCACTGTCTCCAGAAACGGCATTCAAGGAGCCAGGAACTTTTCTGCCCACACTGTCCGGGGACAGTTCCTAAAACCAATATACATCCTGCTATATCTCCCACATGGAAAGTGCCAGGAGGGAAAAGTGAGGATTATGCTTAGACTTTCTCGGAACTGCTTCAAATCAACTAGATATCTTTGTGCTGTATATCTCCCAACAGCCAAACGCAAAAGCAGCAAACATCTCGCTGTATGTCCCACATCCAAAGTGCCAAGAGAGTAATGTAGAGCTTGCTCTCCCTGTCTTTGAGTACTGTTTGCACTGTCCCGATTACCTCTTTGCTAACATTCTCTTCAGAGCTGCAGTGAAACCAGGAACCACGTGGAGAAGGCACCCACACTGAAAGTGCCTGGAAGGAACGTTGGGGCTTCTTCTCAGTGTCTCTGACATAGGGTTTCACTGTCCCGGGAAAGTCTCTGCTAACACCCTGCAGAGCGCTGTGCCCAATATACAGAAACGTCTTGCGGTATCTCCTACAGGGAAAGTGCCAGGAGGGAAAAGTGAGGATTATGCTTAGACTTTCTCGGAACTGCTTCAAATCAACTGGATATCTTTGTGCTGTAAATCTCCCAACAGCCAAATGTAAAAGCAGCAAACATCTCGCTGTATGTCCCACATCCAAAGTGCCAAGAGAGTAATGTAGAGCTTGCTCTCCCTGTCTTTGAGTACTGTTTGCACTGTCCCGATTACCTCTTTGCTAACATTCTCTTCAGAGCTGCAGTGAAACCAGGAACCACGTGGAGAAGGCACCCACACTGAAAGTGCCTGGAAGGAACGTTGGGGCTTCTTTTCAGTGTCTCTGACATAGGGTTTCACTGTCCCGGGAAAGTCTCTGCTAACACCCTGCAGAGCGCTGTGCCCAATATACAGAAACGTCTTGCGGTATCCCCTGCAGGGAAAGTGCCAGGAGGGAAAAGTGAGGATTATGCTTAGACTTTCTCGGAACTGCTTCAAATCAACTAGATATCTTTGTGCTGTAAATCTCCCAACAGCCAAACGCAAAAGCAGCAAACATCTCGCTGTATGTCCCACATCCAAAGTGCCAAGAGAGTAATGTAGAGCTTGCTCTCCCTGTCTTTGAGTACTGTTTGCACTGTCCCGATTACCTCTTTGCTAACATTCTCTTCAGAGCTGCAGTGAAACCAGGAACCACGTGGAGAAGGCACCCACACTGAAAGTGCCTGGAAGGAACGTTGGGGCTTCTTTTCAGTGTCTCTGACATAGGGTTTCACTGTCCCGGGAAAGTCTCTGCTAACACCCTGCAGAGCGCTGTGCCCAATATACAG
Organism: Chroicocephalus ridibundus; assembly: GCF_963924245.1. Taxonomy (NCBI): domain Eukaryota; kingdom Metazoa; phylum Chordata; class Aves; order Charadriiformes; family Laridae; genus Chroicocephalus; species Chroicocephalus ridibundus. Next base: position 66,095 of record NW_026961663.1, read on the forward strand.
AAACGTCTTGCGGTATCCCCTGCAGGGAAAGTGCCAGGAGGGAAAAGTGAGGATTATGCTTAGACTTTCTCGGAACTGCTTCAAATCAACTAGATATATTTGTGCTGTAAATCTCCCAACAGCCAAACGCAAAAGCAGCAAACATCTCGCTGTATGTCCCACATCCAAAGTGCCAAGAGAGTAATGTAGAGCTTGCTCTCCCTGTCTTTGAGTACTGTTTGCACTGTCCCGATTACCTCTTTGCTAACATTCTCTTCAGAGCTGCAGTGAAACCAGGAACCACGTGGAGAAGGCACCCACACTGAAAGTGCCTGGAAGGAACGTTGGGGCTTCTTTTCAGTGTCTCTGACATAGGGTTTCACTGTCCCGGGAAAGTCTCTGCTAACACCCTGCAGAGCGCTGTGCCCAATATACAGAAACGTCTTGCGGTATCCCCTGCAGGGAAAGTGCCAGGAGGGAAAAGTGAGGATTATGCTTAGACTTTCTCGGAACTGCTTCAAATCAACTAGATATCTTTGTGCTGTAAATCTCCCAACTGCCAAACGCAAAAGCAGCAAACATCTCGCTGTATGTCCCACATCCAAAGTGCCAAGAGAGTAATGTAGAGCTTGCTCTCCCTGTCTTTGAGTACTGTTTGCACTGTCCCGATTACCTCTTTGCTAACATTCTCTTCAGAGCTGCAGTGAAACCAGGAACCACGTGGAGAAGGCACCCACACTGAAAGTGCCTGGAAGGAACGTTGGGGCTTCTTCTCAGTGTCTCTGATATAGGGTTTCACTGTCCCGGGAAAGTCTCTGCTAACACCCTGCAGAGCGCTGTGCCCAATATACAGAAACGTCTTGCGGTATCCCCTACAGGGAAAGTGCCAGGAGGGAAAAGTGAGGATTATGTTTAGACTTTCTCTGAACTGCTTCAAATCAACTGGATATCTTTGTGCTGTAAATCTCGCAACAGCCAAACGCAAAAGCAGCAAACATCTCGCTGTATGTCCCACATCCAAAGTGCCAAGAGAGTAATGTAGAGCTTGCTCTCCCTGTCTTTGAGTACTGTTTGCACTGTCCCGATTACCTCTTTGCTAACATTCTCTTCAGAGCTGCAGTGAAACCAGGAACCACGTGGAGAAGGCACCCACACTGAAAGTGCCTGGAAGGAACGTTGGGGCTTCTTCTCAGTGTCTCTGACATAGGGTTTCACTGTCCCGGGAAAGTCTCTGCTAACACCCTGCAGAGCGCTGTGCCCAATATACAGAAACGTCTTGCGGTATCCCCTACAGGGAAAGTGCCAGGAGGGAAAAGTGAGGATTATGCTTAGACTTTCTCGGAACTGCTTCAAATCAACTAGATATCTTTGTGCTGTAAATCTCCCAACAGCCAAACGCAAAAGCAGCAAACATCTCGCTGTATGTCCCACATCCAAAGTGCCAAGAGAGTAATGTAGAGCTTGCTCTCCCTGTCTTTGAGTACTGTTTGCACTGTCCCGATTACCTCTTTGCTAACATTCTCTTCAGAGCTGCAGTGAAACCAGGAACCACGTGGAGAAGGCACCCACACTGAAAGTGCCTGGAAGGAACGTTGGGGCTTCTTTTCAGTGTCTCTGACATAGGGTTTCACTGTCCCGGGAAAGTCTCTGCTAACACCCTGCAGAGCGCTGTGCCCAATATACAGAAACGTCTTGCGGTATCCCCTGCAGGGAAAGTGCCAGGAGGGAAAAGTGAGGATTATGCTTAGACTTTCTCTGAACTGCTTCAAATCAACTAGATATCTTTGTGCTGTAAATCTCCCAACAGCCAAATATAAAAGCAGCAAACATCTCGCTGTATGTCCCACATCCAAAGTGCCAAGAGAGAGCTTGCTCTCCCTGTCTTTGAGTACTGTTTGCACTGTCCCGATTACCTCTTTGCTAACATTCTCTTCAGAGCTGCAGTGAAACCAGGAACCACGTGGAGAAGGCACCCACACTGAAAGTGCCTGGAAGGAACTTTGGGGCTTCTTCTCAGTGTCTCTGACATAGGGTTTCACTGTCCCGGGAAAGTCTCTGCTAACACCCTGCAGAGTGCTGTGCCCAATATACAGAAACGTCTTGCAGTATCTCCTACAGGGAAAGTGCCAGGAGGAATTGTCGACCTTGTTCTCAGTGTCTCTGAGAATTGCTCTGATTATCCCTGTGACCTCTTTGCTAAGACTCTCCAGAAAGCCGTCCTCAAAACCAACACACATCTTGACATATCTCCCACACTGATCGCACTGTCTCCAGAAACGGCATTCAAGGAGCCAGGAACTTTTCTGCCCACACTGTCCGGGGACAGTTCCTAAAACCAATATACATCCTGCTATATCTCCCACATGGAAAGTGCCAGGAGGGAAAAGTGAGGATTATGCTTAGACTTTCTCGGAACTGCTTCAAATCAACTAGATATCTTTGTGCTGTATATCTCCCAACAGCCAAACGCAAAAGCAGCAAACATCTCGCTGTATGTCCCACATCCAAAGTGCCAAGGGAGTAATGTAGAGCTTGCTCTCCCTGTCTTTGAGTACTGTTTGCACTGTCCCGATTACCTCTTTGCTAACATTCTCTTCAGAGCTGCAGTGAAACCAGGAACCACGTGGAGAAGGCACCCACACTGAAAGTGCCTGGAAGGAACGTTGGGGCTTCTTTTCAGTGTCTCTGACATAGGGTTTCACTGTCCCGGGAAAGTCTCTGCTAACACCCTGCAGAGCGCTGTGCCCAATATACAGAAACGTCTTGCGGTATCTCCTACAGGGAAAGTTCCAGGAGGGAAAAGTGAGGATTATGCTTAGACTTTCTCTGAACTGCTTCAAATCAACTAGATATCTTTGTGCTGTAAATCTCCCAACAGCCAAATATAAAAGCAGCAAACATCTCGCTGTATGTCCCACATCCAAAGTGCCAAGAGAGAGCTTGCTCTCCCTGTCTTTGAGTACTGTTTGCACTGTCCCGATTACCTCTTTGCTAACATTCTCTTTAGAGCTGCAGGGAAACCAGGAACCACGTGGAGAAGGCACCCACACTGAAAGTGCCTGGAAGGAACGTTGGGGCTTCTTCTCAGTGTCTCTGATATAGGGTTTCACTGTCCCGGGAAAGTCTCTGCTAACACCCTGCAGAGCGCTGTGCCCAATATACAGAAACGTCTTGCGGTATCTCCTACAGGGAAAGTTCCAGGAGGGAAAAGTGAGGATTATGCTTAGACTTTCTCTGAACTGCTTCAAATCAACTAGATATCTTTGTGCTGTAAATCTCCCAACAGCCAAATATAAAAGCAGCAAACATCTCGCTGTATGTCCCACATCCAAAGTGCCAAGAGAGAGCTTGCTCTCCCTGTCTTTGAGTACTGTTTGCACTGTCCCGATTACCTCTTTGCTAACATTCTCTTTAGAGCTGCAGGGAAACCAGGAACCACGTGGAGAAGGCACCCACACTGAAAGTGCCTGGAAGGAACGTTGGGGCTTCTTCTCAGTGTCTCTGATATAGGGTTTCACTGTCCCGGGAAAGTCTCTACTAACACCCTGCAGAGCGCTGTGCCCAATATACAGAAACGTCTTGCGGTATCCCCTACAGGGAAAGTGCCAGGAGGGAAAAGTGAGGATTATGCTTAGACTTTCTCGGAACTGCTTCAAATCAACTAGATATCTTTGTGCTGTAAATCTCCCAACTGCCAAACGCAAAAGCAGCAAACATCTCGCTGTATGTCCCACATCCAAAGTGCCAAGAGAGTAATGTAGAGCTTGCTCTCCCTGTCTTTGAGTACTGTTTGCACTGTCCCGATTACCTCTTTGCTAACATTCTCTTCAGAGCTGCAGTGAAACCAGGAACCACGTGGAGAAGGCACCCACACTGAAAGTGCCTGGAAGGAACGTTGGGGCTTCTTCTCAGTGTCTCTGACATAGGGTTTCACTGTCCCGTGAAAGTCTCTGCTAACACCCTGCAGAGCGCTGTGCCCAATATACAGAAACGTCTTGCGGTATCTCCTACAGGGAAAGTGCCAGGAGGAATTGTCGACCTTGTTCTCAGTGTCTCTGAGAATTGCTCTGATTATCCCTGTGACCTCTTTGCTAAGACTCTCCAGAAAGCCGTCCTCAAAACCAACACACATCTTGACATATCTCCCACACTGATCGCACTGTCTCCAGAAACGGCATTCAAGGAGCCAGGAACTTTTCTGCCCACACTGTCCGGGGACAGTTCCTAAAACCAATATACATCCTGCTATATCTCCCACATGGAAAGTGCCAGGAGGGAAAAGTGAGGATTATGCTTAGACTTTCTCGGAACTGCTTCAAATCAACTAGATATCTTTGTGCTGTATATCTCCCAACAGCCAAACGCAAAAGCAGCAAACATCTCGCTGTATGTCCCACATCCAAAGTGCCAAGAGAGAGCTTGCTCTCCCTGTCTTTGAGTACTGTTTGCACTGTCCCGATTACCTCTTTGCTAACATTCTCTTCAGAGCTGCAGTGAAACCAGGAACCACGTGGAGAAGGCACCCACACTGAAAGTGCCTGGAAGGAACTTTGGGGCTTCTTCTCAGTGTCTCTGACATAGGGTTTCACTGTCCCGGGAAAGTCTCTGCTAACACCCTGCAGAGTGCTGTGCCCAATATACAGAAACGTCTTGCAGCATCTCCTACAGGGAAAGTGCCAGGAGGAATTGTCGACCTTGTTCTCAGTGTCTCTGAGAATTGCTCTGATTATCCCTGTGACCTCTTTGCTAAGACTCTCCAGAAAGCCGTCCTCAAAACCAACACACATCTTGACATATCTCCCACACTGATCGCACTGTCTCCAGAAACGGCATTCAAGGAGCCAGGAACTTTTCTGCCCACACTGTCCGGGGACAGTTCCTAAAACCAATATACATCCTGCTATATCTCCCACATGGAAAGTGCCAGGAGGGAAAAGTGAGGATTATGCTTAGACTTTCTCGGAACTGCTTCAAATCAACTAGATATCTTTGTGCTGTATATCTCCCAACAGCCAAACGCAAAAGCAGCAAACATCTCGCTGTATGTCCCACATCCAAAGTGCCAAGAGAGTAATGTAGAGCTTGCTCTCCCTGTCTTTGAGTACTGTTTGCACTGTCCCGATTACCTCTTTGCTAACATTCTCTTCAGAGCTGCAGTGAAACCAGGAACCACGTGGAGAAGGCACCCACACTGAAAGTGCCTGGAAGGAACGTTGGGGCTTCTTCTCAGTGTCTCTGACATAGGGTTTCACTGTCCCGGGAAAGTCTCTGCTAACACCCTGCAGAGCGCTGTGCCCAATATACAGAAACGTCTTGCGGTATCTCCTACAGGGAAAGTTCCAGGAGGGAAAAGTGAGGATTATGCTTAGACTTTCTCGGAACTGCTTCAAATCAACTGGATATCTTTGTGCTGTAAATCTCCCAACAGCCAAATGTAAAAGCAGCAAACATCTCGCTGTATGTCCCACATCCAAAGTGCCAAGAGAGTAATGTAGAGCTTGCTCTCCCTGTCTTTGAGTACTGTTTGCACTGTCCCGATTACCTCTTTGCTAACATTCTCTTCAGAGCTGCAGTGAAACCAGGAACCACGTGGAGAAGGCACCCACACTGAAAGTGCCTGGAAGGAACGTTGGGGCTTCTTCTCAGTGTCTCTGACATAGGGTTTCACTGTCCCGGGAAAGTCTCTGCTAACACCCTGCAGAGCGCTGTGCCCAATATACAGAAACGTCTTGCGGTATCCCCTGCAGGGAAAGTGCCAGGAGGGAAAAGTGAGGATTATGCTTAGACTTTCTCGGAACTGCTTCAAATCAACTAGATATATTTGTGCTGTAAATCTCGCAACAGCCAAACGCAAAAGCAGCAAACATCTCGCTGTATGTCCCACATCCAAAGTGCCAAGAGAGTAATGTAGAGCTTGCTCTCCCTGTCTTTGAGTACTGTTTGCACTGTCCCGATTACCTCTTTGCTAACATTCTCTTCAGAGCTGCAGTGAAACCAGGAACCACGTGGAGAAGGCACCCACACTGAAAGTGCCTGGAAGGAACGTTGGGGCTTCTTCTCAGTGTCTCTGACATAGGGTTTCACTGTCCCGGGAAAGTCTCTGCTAACACCCTGCAGAGCGCTGTGCCCAATATACAGAAACGTCTTGCGGTATCCCCTACAGGGAAAGTGCCAGGAGGGAAAAGTGAGGATTATGCTTAGACTTTCTCGGAACTGCTTCAAATCAACTAGATATCTTTGTGCTGTAAATCTCCCAACAGCCAAACGCAAAAGCAGCAAACATCTCGCTGTATGTCCCACATCCAAAGTGCCAAGAGAGTAATGTAGAGCTTGCTCTCCCTGTCTTTGAGTACTGTTTGCACTGTCCCGATTACCTCTTTGCTAACATTCTCTTCAGAGCTGCAGTGAAACCAGGAACCACGTGGAGAAGGCACCCACACTGAAAGTGCCTGGAAGGAACGTTGGGGCTTCTTTTCAGTGTCTCTGACATAGGGTTTCACTGTCCCGGGAAAGTCTCTGCTAACACCCTGCAGAGCGCTGTGCCCAATATACAGAAACGTCTTGCGGTATCCCCTGCAGGGAAAGTGCCAGGAGGGAAAAGTGAGGATTATGCTTAGACTTTCTCGGAACTGCTTCAAATCAACTAGATATCTTTGTGCTGTAAATCTCCCAACTGCCAAACGCAAAAGCAGCAAACATCTCGCTGTATGTCCCACATCCAAAGTGCCAAGAGAGTAATGTAGAGCTTGCTCTCCCTGTCTTTGAGTACTGTTTGCACTGTCCCGATTACCTCTTTGCTAACATTCTCTTCAGAGCTGCAGTGAAACCAGGAACCACGTGGAGAAGGCACCCACACTGAAAGTGCCTGGAAGGAACGTTGGGGCTTCTTCTCAGTGTCTCTGATATAGGGTTTCACTGTCCCGGGAAAGTCTCTGCTAACACCCTGCAGAGCGCTGTGCCCAATATACAGAAACGTCTTGCGGTATCCCCTACAGGGAAAGTGCCAGGAGGGAAAAGTGAGGATTATGTTTAGACTTTCTCTGAACTGCTTCAAATCAACTGGATATCTTTGTGCTGTAAATCTCGCAACAGCCAAACGCAAAAGCAGCAAACATCTCGCTGTATGTCCCACATCCAAAGTGCCAAGAGAGTAATGTAGAGCTTGCTCTCCCTGTCTTTGAGTACTGTTTGCACTGTCCCGATTACCTCTTTGCTAACATTCTCTTCAGAGCTGCAGTGAAACCAGGAACCACGTGGAGAAGGCACCCACACTGAAAGTGCCTGGAAGGAACGTTGGGGCTTCTTCTCAGTGTCTCTGACATAGGGTTTCACTGTCCCGGGAAAGTCTCTGCTAACACCCTGCAGAGCGCTGTGCCCAATATACAGAAACGTCTTGCGGTATCCCCTACAGGGAAAGTGCCAGGAGGGAAAAGTGAGGATTATGCTTAGACTTTCTCGGAACTGCTTCAAATCAACTAGATATCTTTGTGCTGTAAATCTCCCAACAGCCAAACGCAAAAGCAGCAAACATCTCGCTGTATGTCCCACATCCAAAGTGCCAAGAGAGTAATGTAGAGCTTGCTCTCCCTGTCTTTGAGTACTGTTTGCACTGTCCCGATTACCTCTTTGCTAACATTCTCTTCAGAGCTGCAGTGAAACCAGGAACCACGTGGAGAAGGCACCCACACTGAAAGTGCCTGGAAGGAACGTTGGGGCTTCTTTTCAGTGTCTCTGACATAGGGTTTCACTGTCCCGGGAAAGTCTCTGCTAACACCCTGCAGAGCGCTGTGCCCAATATACAGAAACGTCTTGCGGTATCCCCTGCAGGGAAAGTGCCAGGAGGGAAAAGTGAGGATTATGCTTAGACTTTCTCGGAACTGCTTCAAATCAACTAGATATCTTTGTGCTGTAAATCTCCCAACAGCCAAACGCAAAAGCAGCAAACATCTCGCTGTATGTCCCACATCCAAAGTGCCAAGAGAGAGCTTGCTCTCCCTGTCTTTGAGTACTGTTTGCACTGTCCCGATTACCTCTTTGCTAACATTCTCTTCAGAGCTGCAGTGAAACCAGGAACCACGTGGAGAAGGCACCCACACTGAAAGTGCCTGGAAGGAACTTTGGGGCTTCTTCTCAGTGTCTCTGACATAGGGTTTCACTGTCCCGGGAAAGTCTCTGCTAACACCCTGCAGAGTGCTGTGCCCAATATACAGAAACGTCTTGCAGCATCTCCTACAGGGAAAGTGCCAGGAGGAATTGTCGACCTTGTTCTCAGTGTCTCTGAGAATTGCTCTGATTATCCCTGTGACCTCTTTGCTAAGACTCTCCAGAAAGCCGTCCTCAAAACCAACACACATCTTGACATATCTCCCACACTGATCGCACTGTCTCCAGAAACGGCATTCAAGGAGCCAGGAACTTTTCTGCCCACACTGTCCGGGGACAGTTCCTAAAACCAATATACATCCTGCTATATCTCCCACATGGAAAGTGCCAGGAGGGAAAAGTGAGGATTATGCTTAGACTTTCTCGGAACTGCTTCAAATCAACTAGATATCTTTGTGCTGTATATCTCCCAACAGCCAAACGCAAAAGCAGCAAACATCTCGCTGTATGTCCCACATCCAAAGTGCCAAGAGAGTAATGTAGAGCTTGCTCTCCCTGTCTTTGAGTACTGTTTGCACTGTCCCGATTACCTCTTTGCTAACATTCTCTTCAGAGCTGCAGTGAAACCAGGAACCACGTGGAGAAGGCACCCACACTGAAAGTGCCTGGAAGGAACGTTGGGGCTTCTTTTCAGTGTCTCTGACATAGGGTTTCACTGTCCCGGGAAAGTCTCTGCTAACACCCTGCAGAGCGCTGTGCCCAATATACAGAAACGTCTTGCGGTATCCCCTGCAGGGAAAGTGCCAGGAGGGAAAAGTGAGGATTATGCTTAGACTTTCTCGGAACTGCTTCAAATCAACTAGATATCTTTGTGCTGTAAATCTCCCAACAGCCAAACGCAAAAGCAGCAAACATCTCGCTGTATGTCCCACATCCAAAGTGCCAAGAGAGTAATGTAGAGCTTGCTCTCCCTGTCTTTGAGTACTGTTTGCACTGTCCCGATTACCTCTTTGCTAACATTCTCTTCAGAGCTGCAGTGAAACCAGGAACCACGTGGAGAAGGCACCCACACTGAAAGTGCCTGGAAGGAACGTTGGGGCTTCTTTTCAGTGTCTCTGACATAGGGTTTCACTGTCCCGGGAAAGTCTCTGCTAACACCCTGCAGAGCGCTGTGCCCAATATACAGAAACGTCTTGCGGTATCCCCTGCAGGGAAAGTGCCAGGAGGGAAAAGTGAGGATTATGCTTAGACTTTCTCGGAACTGCTTCAAATCAACTAGATATCTTTGTGCTGTAAATCTCCCAACTGCCAAACGCAAAAGCAGCAAACATCTCGCTGTATGTCCCACATCCAAAGTGCCAAGAGAGTAATGTAGAGCTTGCTCTCCCTGTCTTTGAGTACTGTTTGCACTGTCCCGATTACCTCTTTGCTAACATTCTCTTCAGAGCTGCAGTGAAACCAGGAACCACGTGGAGAAGGCACCCACACTGAAAGTGCCTGGAAGGAACGTTGGGGCTTCTTTTCAGTGTCTCTGACATAGGGTTTCACTGTCCCGGGAAAGTCTCTGCTAACACCCTGCAGAGCGCTGTGCCCAATATACAGAAACGTCTTGCGGTATCCCCTGCAGGGAAAGTGCCAGGAGGGAAAAGTGAGGATTATGCTTAGACTTTCTCGGAACTGCTTCAAATCAACTAGATATCTTTGTGCTGTAAATCTCCCAACTGCCAAACGCAAAAGCAGCAAACATCTCGCTGTATGTCCCACATCCAAAGTGCCAAGAGAGTAATGTAGAGCTTGCTCTCCCTGTCTTTGAGTACTGTTTGCACTGTCCCGATTACCTCTTTGCTAACATTCTCTTCAGAGCTGCAGTGAAACCAGGAACCACGTGGAGAAGGCACCCACACTGAAAGTGCCTGGAAGGAACGTTGGGGCTTCTTCTCAGTGTCTCTGATATAGGGTTTCACTGTCCCGGGAAAGTCTCTGCTAACACCCTGCAGAGCGCTGTGCCCAATATACAGAAACGTCTTGCGGTATCCCCTACAGGGAAAGTGCCAGGAGGGAAAAGTGAGGATTATGTTTAGACTTTCTCGGAACTGCTTGAAATCAACTGGATATCTTTGTGCTGTAAATCTCCCAACAGCCAAACGCAAAAGCAGCAAACATCTCGCTGTATGTCCCACATCCAAAGTGCCAAGAGAGTAATGTAGAGCTTGCTCTCCCTGTCTTTGAGTACTGTTTGCACTGTCCCGATTACCTCTTTGCTAACATTCTCTTCAGAGCTGCAGTGAAACCAGGAACCACGTGGAGAAGGCACCCACACTGAAAGTGCCTGGAAGGAACGTTGGGGCTTCTTTTCAGTGTCTCTGACATAGGGTTTCACTGTCCCGGGAAAGTCTCTGCTAACACCCTGCAGAGCGCTGTGCCCAATATACAGAAACGTCTTGCGGTATCCCCTACAGGGAAAGTGCCAGGAGGGAAAAGTGAGGATTATGCTTAGACTTTCTCGGAACTGCTTCAAATCAACTAGATATCTTTGTGCTGTAAATCTCCCAACAGCCAAACGCAAAAGCAGCAAACATCTCGCTGTATGTCCCACATCCAAAGTGCCAAGAGAGTAATGTAGAGCTTGCTCTCCCTGTCTTTGAGTACTGTTTGCACTGTCCCGATTACCTCTTTGCTAACATTCTCTTCAGAGCTGCAGTGAAACCAGGAACCACGTGGAGAAGGCACCCACACTGAAAGTGCCTGGAAGGAACGTTGGGGCTTCTTTTCAGTGTCTCTGACATAGGGTTTCACTGTCCCGGGAAAGTCTCTGCTAACACCCTGCAGAGCGCTGTGCCCAATATACAGAAACGTCTTGCGGTATCCCCTGCAGGGAAAGTGCCAGGAGGGAAAAGTGAGGATTATGCTTAGACTTTCTCGGAACTGCTTCAAATCAACTGGATGTCTTTGTGCTGTAAATCTCCCAACAGCCAAACGCAAAAGCAGCAAACATCTCGCTGTATGTCCCACATCCAAAGTGCCAAGAGAGAGCTTGCTCTCCCTGTCTTTGAGTACTGTTTGCACTGTCCCGATTACCTCTTTGCTAACATTCTCTTCAGAGCTGCAGTGAAACCAGGAACCACGTGGAGAAGGCACCCACACTGAAAGTGCCTGGAAGGAACTTTGGGGCTTCTTCTCAGTGTCTCTGACATAGGGTTTCACTGTCCCGGGAAAGTCTCTGCTAACACCCTGCAGAGTGCTGTGCCCAATATACAGAAACGTCTTGCAGCATCTCCTACAGGGAAAGTGCCAGGAGGAATTGTCGACCTTGTTCTCAGTGTCTCTGAGAATTGCTCTGATTATCCCTGTGACCTCTTTGCTAAGACTCTCCAGAAAGCCGTCCTCAAAACCAACACACATCTTGACATATCTCCCACACTGATCGCACTGTCTCCAGAAACGGCATTCAAGGAGCCAGGAACTTTTCTGCCCACACTGTCCGGGGACAGTTCCTAAAACCAATATACATCCTGCTATATCTCCCACATGGAAAGTGCCAGGAGGGAAAAGTGAGGATTATGCTTAGACTTTCTCGGAACTGCTTCAAATCAACTGGATATCTTTGTGCTGTAAATCTCCCAACAGCCAAACGCAAAAGCAGCAAACATCTCGCTGTATGTCCCACATCCAAAGTGCCAAGAGAGTAATGTAGAGCTTGCTCTCCCTGTCTTTGAGTACTGTTTGCACTGTCCCGATTACCTCTTTGCTAACATTCTCTTCAGAGCTGCAGTGAAACCAGGAACCACGTGGAGAAGGCACCCACACTGAAAGTGCCTGGAAGGAACGTTGGGACTTCTTCTCAGTGTCTCTGATATAGGGTTTCACTGTCCCGGGAAAGTCTCTGCTAACACCCTGCAGAGCGCTGTGCCCAATATACAGAAACGTCTTGCGGTATCCCCTGCAGGGAAAGTGCCAGGAGGGAAAAGTGAGGATTATGCTTAGACTTTCTCGGAACTGCTTCAAATCAACTAGATATCTTTGTGCTGTAAATCTCCCAACTGCCAAACGCAAAAGCAGCAAACATCTCGCTGTATGTCCCACATCCAAAGTGCCAAGAGAGTAATGTAGAGCTTGCTCTCCCTGTCTTTGAGTACTGTTTGCACTGTCCCGATTACCTCTTTGCTAACATTCTCTTCAGAGCTGCAGTGAAACCAGGAACCACGTGGAGAAGGCACCCACACTGAAAGTGCCTGGAAGGAACGTTGGGGCTTCTTTTCAGTGTCTCTGATATAGGGTTTCACTGTCCCGGGAAAGTCTCTGCTAACACCCTGCAGAGCGCTGTGCCCAATATACAGAAACGTCTTGCGGTATCCCCTACAGGGAAAGTGCCAGGAGGGAAAAGTGAGGATTATGCTTAGACTTTCTCGGAACTGCTTCAAATCAACTAGATATCTTTGTGCTGTAAATCTCCCAACTGCCAAACGCAAAAGCAGCAAACATCTCGCTGTATGTCCCACATCCAAAGTGCCAAGAGAGTAATGTAGAGCTTGCTCTCCCTGTCTTTGAGTACTGTTTGCACTGTCCCGATTACCTCTTTGCTAACATTCTCTTCAGAGCTGCAGTGAAACCAGGAACCACGTGGAGAAGGCACCCACACTGAAAGTGCCTGGAAGGAACGTTGGGGCTTCTTTTCAGTGTCTCTGACATAGGGTTTCACTGTCCCGGGAAAGTCTCTGCTAACACCCTGCAGAGCGCTGTGCCCAATATACAGAAACGTCTTGCGGTATCCCCTGCAGGGAAAGTGCCAGGAGGGAAAAGTGAGGATTATGCTTAGACTTTCTCGGAACTGCTTCAAATCAACTGGATATCTTTGTGCTGTAAATCTCCCAACAGCCAAACGCAAAAGCAGCAAACATCTCGCTGTATGTCCCACATCCAAAGTGCCAAGAGAGAGCTTGCTCTCCCTGTCTTTGAGTACTGTTTGCACTGTCCCGATTACCTCTTTGCTAACATTCTCTTCAGAGCTGCAGTGAAACCAGGAACCACGTGGAGAAGGCACCCACACTGAAAGTGCCTGGAAGGAACTTTGGGGCTTCTTCTCAGTGTCTCTGACATAGGGTTTCACTGTCCCGGGAAAGTCTCTGCTAACACCCTGCAGAGTGCTGTGCCCAATATACAGAAACGTCTTGCAGCATCTCCTACAGGGAAAGTGCCAGGAGGAATTGTCGACCTTGTTCTCAGTGTCTCTGAGAATTGCTCTGATTATCCCTGTGACCTCTTTGCTAAGACTCTCCAGAAAGCCGTCCTCAAAACCAACACACATCTTGACATATCTCCCACACTGATCGCACTGTCTCCAGAAACGGCATTCAAGGAGCCAGGAACTTTTCTGCCCACACTGTCCGGGGACAGTTCCTAAAACCAATATACATCCTGCTATATCTCCCACATGGAAAGTGCCAGGAGGGAAAAGTGAGGATTATGCTTAGACTTTCTCGGAACTGCTTCAAATCAACTGGATATCTTTGTGCTGTAAATCTCCCAACAGCCAAACGCAAAAGCAGCAAACATCTCGCTGTATGTCCCACATCCAAAGTGCCAAGAGAGTAATGTAGAGCTTGCTCTCCCTGTCTTTGAGTACTGTTTGCACTGTCCCGATTACCTCTTTGCTAACATTCTCTTCAGAGCTGCAGTGAAACCAGGAACCACGTGGAGAAGGCACCCACACTGAAAGTGCCTGGAAGGAACGTTGGGACTTCTTCTCAGTGTCTCTGATATAGGGTTTCACTGTCCCGGGAAAGTCTCTGCTAACACCCTGCAGAGCGCTGTGCCCAATATACAGAAACGTCTTGCGGTATCCCCTGCAGGGAAAGTGCCAGGAGGGAAAAGTGAGGATTATGCTTAGACTTTCTCGGAACTGCTTCAAATCAACTAGATATCTTTGTGCTGTAAATCTCCCAACTGCCAAACGCAAAAGCAGCAAACATCTCGCTGTATGTCCCACATCCAAAGTGCCAAGAGAGTAATGTAGAGCTTGCTCTCCCTGTCTTTGAGTACTGTTTGCACTGTCCCGATTACCTCTTTGCTAACATTCTCTTCAGAGCTGCAGGGAAACCAGGAACCACGTGGAGAAGGCACCCACACTGAAAGTGCCTGGAAGGAACGTTGGGGCTTCTTCTCAGTGTCTCTGATATAGGGTTTCACTGTCCCGGGAAAGTCTCTACTAACACCCTGCAGAGCGCTGTGCCCAATATACAGAAACGTCTTGCGGTATCCCCTACAGGGAAAGTGCCAGGAGGGAAAAGTGAGGATTATGCTTAGACTTTCTCGGAACTGCTTCAAATCAACTGGATATCTTTGTGCTGTAAATCTCCCAACAGCCAAACGCAAAAGCAGCAAACATCTCGCTGTATGTCCCACATCCAAAGTGCCAAGATAGAGCTTGCTCTCCCTGTCTTTGAGTACTGTTTGCACTGTCCCGATTACCTCTTTGCTAACATTCTCTTCAGAGCTGCAGTGAAACCAGGAACCACGTGGAGAAGGCACCCACACTGAAAGTGCCTGGAAGGAACTTTGGGGCTTCTTCTCAGTGTCTCTGACATAGGGTTTCACTGTCCCGGGAAAGTCTCTGCTAACACCCTGCAGAGTGCTGTGCCCAATATACAGAAACGTCTTGCAGCATCTCCTACAGGGAAAGTGCCAGGAGGAATTGTCGACCTTGTTCTCAGTGTCTCTGAGAATTGCTCTGATTATCCCTGTGACCTCTTTGCTAAGACTCTCCAGAAAGCCGTCCTCAAAACCAACACACATCTTGACATATCTCCCACACTGATCGCACTGTCTCCAGAAACGGCATTCAAGGAGCCAGGAACTTTTCTGCCCACACTGTCCGGGGACAGTTCCTAAAACCAATATACATCCTGCTATATCTCCCACATGGAAAGTGCCAGGAGGGAAAAGTGAGGATTATGCTTAGACTTTCTCGGAACTGCTTCAAATCAACTGGATATCTTTGTGCTGTAAATCTCCCAACAGCCAAACGCAAAAGCAGCAAACATCTCGCTGTATGTCCCACATCCAAAGTGCCAAGAGAGTAATGTAGAGCTTGCTCTCCCTGTCTTTGAGTACTGTTTGCACTGTCCCGATTACCTCTTTGCTAACATTCTCTTCAGAGCTGCAGTGAAACCAGGAACCACGTGGAGAAGGCACCCACACTGAAAGTGCCTGGAAGGAACGTTGGGGCTTCTTTTCAGTGTCTCTGACATAGGGTTTCACTGTCCCGGGAAAGTCTCTGCTAACACCCTGCAGAGCGCTGTGCCCAATATACAGAAACGTCTTGCGGTATCCCCTGCAGGGAAAGTGCCAGGAGGGAAAAGTGAGGATTATGCTTAGACTTTCTCGGAACTGCTTCAAATCAACTAGATATCTTTGTGCTGTAAATCTCCCAACTGCCAAACGCAAAAGCAGCAAACATCTCGCTGTATGTCCCACATCCAAAGTGCCAAGAGAGTAATGTAGAGCTTGCTCTCCCTGTCTTTGAGTACTGTTTGCACTGTCCCGATTACCTCTTTGCTAACATTCTCTTCAGAGCTGCAGTGAAACCAGGAACCACGTGGAGAAGGCACCAACTCTGAAAGTGCCTGGAAGGAACGTTGGGACTTCTTCTCAGTGTCTCTGATATAGGGTTTCACTGTCCCGGGAAAGTCTCTCCTAACAGCCTGCAGAGCGCTGTGCCCAATATACAGAAACGTCTTGCGGTATCCCCTACAGGGAAAGTGCCAGGAGGGAAAAGTGAGGATTATGTTTAGACTTTCTCTGAACTGCTTCAAATCAACTGGATATCTTTGTGCTGTAAATCTCCCAACAGCCAAATGTAAAAGCAGCAAACATCTCGCTGTATGTCCCACATCCAAAGTGCCAAGAGAGAGCTTGCTCTCCCTGTCTTTGAGTACTGTTTGCACTGTCCCGATTACCTCTTTGCTAACATTCTCTTCAGAGCTGCAGTGAAACCAGGAACCACGTGAAGAAGGCACCCACACTGAAAATGCCTGGAAGGAACGTTGGGGCTTCTTCTCAGTGCCTCTGATATAGGGTTTCACTGTCCCGGGAAAGTCTCTGCTAACACCCTGCAGAGCGCTGTGCCCAATATACAGAAACGTCTTGCAGCATCTCCTACAGGGAAAGTGCCAGGAGGAATTGTCGACCTTGTTCTCAGTGTCTCTGAGAATTGCTCTGATTATCCCTGTGACCTCTTTGCTAAGACTCTCCAGAAAGCCGTCCTCAAAACCAACACACATCTTGACATATCTCCCACACTGATCGCACTGTCTCCAGAAACGGCATTCAAGGAGCCAGGAACTTTTCTGCCCACACTGTCCGGGGACAGTTCCTAAAACCAATATACATCCTGCTATATCTCCCACATGGAAAGTGCCAGGAGGGAAAAGTGAGGATTATGCTTAGACTTTCTCGGAACTGCTTCAAATCAACTGGATATCTTTGTGCTGTAAATCTCCCAACAGCCAAACGCAAAAGCAGCAAACATCTCGCTGTATGTCCCACATCCAAAGTGCCAAGAGAGTAATGTAGAGCTTGCTCTCCCTGTCTTTGAGTACTGTTTGCACTGTCCCGATTACCTCTTTGCTAACATTCTCTTCAGAGCTGCAGTGAAACCAGGAACCACGTGGAGAAGGCACCCACACTGAAAGTGCCTGGAAGGAACGTTGGGGCTTCTTTTCAGTGTCTCTGACATAGGGTTTCACTGTCCCGGGAAAGTCTCTGCTAACACCCTGCAGAGCGCTGTGCCCAATATACAGAAACGTCTTGCGGTATCCCCTGCAGGGAAAGTGCCAGGAGGGAAAAGTGAGGATTATGCTTAGACTTTCTCGGAACTGCTTCAAATCAACTAGATATCTTTGTGCTGTAAATCTCCCAACAGCCAAACGCAAAAGCAGCAAACATCTCGCTGTATGTCCCACATCCAAAGTGCCAAGAGAGTAATGTAGAGCTTGCTCTCCCTGTCTTTGAGTACTGTTTGCACTGTCCCGATTACCTCTTTGCTAACATTCTCTTCAGAGCTGCAGTGAAACCAGGAACCACGTGGAGAAGGCACCAACTCTGAAAGTGCCTGGAAGGAACGTTGGGACTTCTTCTCAGTGTCTCTGATATAGGGTTTCACTGTCCCGGGAAAGTCTCTCCTAACAGCCTGCAGAGCGCTGTGCCCAATATACAGAAACGTCTTGCGGTATCCCCTACAGGGAAAGTGCCAGGAGGGAAAAGTGAGGATTATGTTTAGACTTTCTCGGAACTGCTTCAAATCAACTAGATATCTTTGTGCTGTAAATCTCCCAACAGCCAAATGTAAAAGCAGCAAACATCTCGCTGTATGTTCCACATCCAAAGTGCCAAGAGAGAGCTTGCTCTCCCTGTCTTTGAGTACTGTTTGCACTGTCCCGATTACCTCTTTGCTAACATTCTCTTCAGAGCTGCAGTGAAACCAGGAACCACGTGGAGAAGGCACCCACACTGAAAGTGCCTGGAAGGAACGTTGGGGCTTCTTCTCAGTGTCTCTGATATAGGGTTTCACTGTCCCGGGAAAGTCTCTGCTAACACCCTGCAGAGCGCTGTGCCCAATATACAGAAACGTCTTGCGGTATCCCCTACAGGGAAAGTGCCAGGAGGGAAAAGTGAGGATTATGTTTAGACTTTCTCTGAACTGCTTCAAATCAACTGGATATCTTTGTGCTGTAAATCTCGCAACAGCCAAACGCAAAAGCAGCAAACATCTCGCTGTATGTCCCACATCCAAAGTGCCAAGAGAGAGCTTGCTCTCCCTGTCTTTGAGTACTGTTTGCACTGTCCCGATTACCTCTTTGCTAACATTCTCTTCAGAGCTGCAGGGAAACCAGGAACCACGTGGAGAAGGCACCCACACTGAAAATGCCTGGAAGGAACGTTGGGGCTTCTTCTCAGTGTCTCTGATATAGGGTTTCACTGTCCCGGGAAAGTCTCTACTAACACCCTGCAGAGCGCTGTGCCCAATATACAGAAACGTCTTGCGGTATCCCCTACAGGGAAAGTGCCAGGAGGGAAAAGTGAGGATTATGCTTAGACTTTCTCGGAACTGCTTCAAATCAACTGGATATCTTTGTGCTGTAAATCTCCCAACAGCCAAACGCAAAAGCAGCAAACATCTCGCTGTATGTCCCACATCCAAAGTGCCAAGAGAGAGCTTGCTCTCCCTGTCTTTGAGTACTGTTTGCACTGTCCCGATTACCTCTTTGCTAACATTCTCTTCAGAGCTGCAGTGAAACCAGGAACCACGTGGAGAAGGCACCCACACTGAAAGTGCCTGGAAGGAACGTTGGGGCTTCTTCTCAGTGTCTCTGACATAGGGTTTCACTGTCCCGGGAAAGTCTCTGCTAACACCCTGCAGAGCGCTGTGCCCAATATACAGAAACGTCTTGCGGTATCCCCTGCAGGGAAAGTGCCAGGAGGGAAAAGTGAGGATTATGCTTAGACTTTCTCGGAACTGCTTCAAATCAACTAGATATCTTTGTGCTGTAAATCTCCCAACAGCCAAACGCAAAAGCAGCAAACATCTCGCTGTATGTCCCACATCCAAAGTGCCAAGAGAGAGCTTGCTCTCCCTGTCTTTGAGTACTGTTTGCACTGTCCCGATTACCTCTTTGCTAACATTCTCTTCAGAGCTGCAGTGAAACCAGGAACCACGTGGAGAAGGCACCCACACTGAAAGTGCCTGGAAGGAACTTTGGGGCTTCTTCTCAGTGTCTCTGACATAGGGTTTCACTGTCCCGGGAAAGTCTCTGCTAACACCCTGCAGAGTGCTGTGCCCAATATACAGAAACGTCTTGCAGCATCTCCTACAGGGAAAGTGCCAGGAGGAATTGTCGACCTTGTTCTCAGTGTCTCTGAGAATTGCTCTGATTATCCCTGTGACCTCTTTGCTAAGACTCTCCAGAAAGCCGTCCTCAAAACCAACACACATCTTGACATATCTCCCACACTGATCGCACTGTCTCCAGAAACGGCATTCAAGGAGCCAGGAACTTTTCTGCCCACACTGTCCGGGGACAGTTCCTAAAACCAATATACATCCTGCTATATCTCCCACATGGAAAGTGCCAGGAGGGAAAAGTGAGGATTATGCTTAGACTTTCTCGGAACTGCTTCAAATCAACTGGATATCTTTGTGCTGTAAATCTCCCAACAGCCAAACGCAAAAGCAGCAAACATCTCGCTGTATGTCCCACATCCAAAGTGCCAAGAGAGTAATGTAGAGCTTGCTCTCCCTGTCTTTGAGTACTGTTTGCACTGTCCCGATTACCTCTTTGCTAACATTCTCTTCAGAGCTGCAGTGAAACCAGGAACCACGTGGAGAAGGCACCAACTCTGAAAGTGCCTGGAATGAACGTTGGGGCTTCTTTTCAGTGTCTCTGATATAGGGTTTAACTGTCGCGGGAAAGTCTCTCCTAACAGCCTGCAGAGCGCTGTGCCCAATATACAGAAACGTCTTGCGGTATCCCCTACAGGAAAAGTGCCAGGAGGGAAAAGTGAGGATTATGCTTAGACTTTCTCGGAACTGCTTCAAATCAACTGGATATCTTTGTGCTGTAAACCTCCCAACAGCCAAATGTAAAAGCAGCAAACATCTCGCTGTATGTCCCACATCCAAAGTGCCAAGAGAGAGCTTACTCTCCCTGTCTTTGAGTACTGTTTGCACTGTCCCGATTACCTCTTTGCTAACATTCTCTTCAGAGCTGCAGTGAAACCAGGAACCACGTGGAGAAGGCACCCACACTGAAAATGCCTGGAAGGAACGTTGGGGCTTCTTCTCAGTGCCTCTGATATAGGGTTTCACTGTCCCGGGAAAGTCTCTGCTAACACCCTGCAGAGCGCTGTGCCCAATATACAGAAACGTCTTGTGGTATCCCCTACAGGGAAAGTGCCAGGAGGGAAAAGTGAGGATTATGTTTAGACTTTCTCGGAACTGCTTCAAATCAACTGGATATCTTTGTGCTGTAAATCTCCCAACAGCCAAACGCAAAAGCAGCAAACATCTCGCTGTATGTCCCACATCCAAAGTGCCAAGAGAGAGCTTGCTCTCCCTGTCTTTGAGTACTGTTTGCACTGTCCCGATTACCTCTTTGCTAACATTCTCTTCAGAGCTGCAGTGAAACCAGGAACCACGTGGAGAAGGCACCCACACTGAAAGTGCCTGGAAGGAACTTTGGGGCTTCTTCTCAGTGTCTCTGACATAGGGTTTCACTGTCCCGGGAAAGTCTCTGCTAACACCCTGCAGAGTGCTGTGCCCAATATACAGAAACGTCTTGCAGCATCTCCTACAGGGAAAGTGCCAGGAGGAATTGTCGACCTTGTTCTCAGTGTCTCTGAGAATTGCTCTGATTATCCCTGTGACCTCTTTGCTAAGACTCTCCAGAAAGCCGTCCTCAAAACCAACACACATCTTGACATATCTCCCACACTGATCGCACTGTCTCCAGAAACGGCATTCAAGGAGCCAGGAACTTTTCTGCCCACACTGTCCGGGGACAGTTCCTAAAACCAATATACATCCTGCTATATCTCCCACATGGAAAGTGCCAGGAGGGAAAAGTGAGGATTATGCTTAGACTTTCTCGGAACTGCTTCAAATCAACTGGATATCTTTGTGCTGTAAATCTCCCAACAGCCAAACGCAAAAGCAGCAAACATCTCGCTGTATGTCCCACATCCAAAGTGCCAAGAGAGTAATGTAGAGCTTGCTCTCCCTGTCTTTGAGTACTGTTTGCACTGTCCCGATTACCTCTTTGCTAACATTCTCTTCAGAGCTGCAGTGAAACCAGGAACCACGTGGAGAAGGCACCCACACTGAAAGTGCCTGGAAGGAACGTTGGGACTTCTTCTCAGTGTCTCTGATATAGGGTTTCACTGTCCCGGGAAAGTCTCTGCTAACACCCTGCAGAGCGCTGTGCCCAATATACAGAAACGTCTTGCGGTATCCCCTGCAGGGAAAGTGCCAGGAGGGAAAAGTGAGGATTATGCTTAGACTTTCTCGGAACTGCTTCAAATCAACTAGATATCTTTGTGCTGTAAATCTCCCAACTGCCAAACGCAAAAGCAGCAAACATCTCGCTGTATGTCCCACATCCAAAGTGCCAAGAGAGTAATGTAGAGCTTGCTCTCCCTGTCTTTGAGTACTGTTTGCACTGTCCCGATTACCTCTTTGCTAACATTCTCTTCAGAGCTGCAGGGAAACCAGGAACCACGTGGAGAAGGCACCCACACTGAAAGTGCCTGGAAGGAACGTTGGGGCTTCTTCTCAGTGTCTCTGATATAGGGTTTCACTGTCCCGGGAAAGTCTCTACTAACACCCTGCAGAGCGCTGTGCCCAATATACAGAAACGTCTTGCGGTATCCCCTACAGGGAAAGTGCCAGGAGGGAAAAGTGAGGATTATGCTTAGACTTTCTCGGAACTGCTTCAAATCAACTGGATATCTTTGTGCTGTAAATCTCCCAACAGCCAAACGCAAAAGCAGCAAACATCTCGCTGTATGTCCCACATCCAAAGTGCCAAGATAGAGCTTGCTCTCCCTGTCTTTGAGTACTGTTTGCACTGTCCCGATTACCTCTTTGCTAACATTCTCTTCAGAGCTGCAGTGAAACCAGGAACCACGTGGAGAAGGCACCCACACTGAAAGTGCCTGGAAGGAACTTTGGGGCTTCTTCTCAGTGTCTCTGACATAGGGTTTCACTGTCCCGGGAAAGTCTCTGCTAACACCCTGCAGAGTGCTGTGCCCAATATACAGAAACGTCTTGCAGCATCTCCTACAGGGAAAGTGCCAGGAGGAATTGTCGACCTTGTTCTCAGTGTCTCTGAGAATTGCTCTGATTATCCCTGTGACCTCTTTGCTAAGACTCTCCAGAAAGCCGTCCTCAAAACCAACACACATCTTGACATATCTCCCACACTGATCGCACTGTCTCCAGAAACGGCATTCAAGGAGCCAGGAACTTTTCTGCCCACACTGTCCGGGGACAGTTCCTAAAACCAATATACATCCTGCTATATCTCCCACATGGAAAGTGCCAGGAGGGAAAAGTGAGGATTATGCTTAGACTTTCTCGGAACTGCTTCAAATCAACTGGATATCTTTGTGCTGTAAATCTCCCAACAGCCAAACGCAAAAGCAGCAAACATCTCGCTGTATGTCCCACATCCAAAGTGCCAAGAGAGTAATGTAGAGCTTGCTCTCCCTGTCTTTGAGTACTGTTTGCACTGTCCCGATTACCTCTTTGCTAACATTCTCTTCAGAGCTGCAGTGAAACCAGGAACCACGTGGAGAAGGCACCCACACTGAAAGTGCCTGGAAGGAACGTTGGGGCTTCTTTTCAGTGTCTCTGACATAGGGTTTCACTGTCCCGGGAAAGTCTCTGCTAACACCCTGCAGAGCGCTGTGCCCAATATACAGAAACGTCTTGCGGTATCCCCTGCAGGGAAAGTGCCAGGAGGGAAAAGTGAGGATTATGCTTAGACTTTCTCGGAACTGCTTCAAATCAACTAGATATCTTTGTGCTGTAAATCTCCCAACTGCCAAACGCAAAAGCAGCAAACATCTCGCTGTATGTCCCACATCCAAAGTGCCAAGAGAGTAATGTAGAGCTTGCTCTCCCTGTCTTTGAGTACTGTTTGCACTGTCCCGATTACCTCTTTGCTAACATTCTCTTCAGAGCTGCAGTGAAACCAGGAACCACGTGGAGAAGGCACCAACTCTGAAAGTGCCTGGAAGGAACGTTGGGACTTCTTCTCAGTGTCTCTGATATAGGGTTTCACTGTCCCGGGAAAGTCTCTCCTAACAGCCTGCAGAGCGCTGTGCCCAATATACAGAAACGTCTTGCGGTATCCCCTACAGGGAAAGTGCCAGGAGGGAAAAGTGAGGATTATGTTTAGACTTTCTCTGAACTGCTTCAAATCAACTGGATATCTTTGTGCTGTAAATCTCCCAACAGCCAAATGTAAAAGCAGCAAACATCTCGCTGTATGTCCCACATCCAAAGTGCCAAGAGAGAGCTTGCTCTCCCTGTCTTTGAGTACTGTTTGCACTGTCCCGATTACCTCTTTGCTAACATTCTCTTCAGAGCTGCAGTGAAACCAGGAACCACGTGAAGAAGGCACCCACACTGAAAATGCCTGGAAGGAACGTTGGGGCTTCTTCTCAGTGCCTCTGATATAGGGTTTCACTGTCCCGGGAAAGTCTCTGCTAACACCCTGCAGAGCGCTGTGCCCAATATACAGAAACGTCTTGCAGCATCTCCTACAGGGAAAGTGCCAGGAGGAATTGTCGACCTTGTTCTCAGTGTCTCTGAGAATTGCTCTGATTATCCCTGTGACCTCTTTGCTAAGACTCTCCAGAAAGCCGTCCTCAAAACCAACACACATCTTGACATATCTCCCACACTGATCGCACTGTCTCCAGAAACGGCATTCAAGGAGCCAGGAACTTTTCTGCCCACACTGTCCGGGGACAGTTCCTAAAACCAATATACATCCTGCTATATCTCCCACATGGAAAGTGCCAGGAGGGAAAAGTGAGGATTATGCTTAGACTTTCTCGGAACTGCTTCAAATCAACTGGATATCTTTGTGCTGTAAATCTCCCAACAGCCAAACGCAAAAGCAGCAAACATCTCGCTGTATGTCCCACATCCAAAGTGCCAAGAGAGTAATGTAGAGCTTGCTCTCCCTGTCTTTGAGTACTGTTTGCACTGTCCCGATTACCTCTTTGCTAACATTCTCTTCAGAGCTGCAGTGAAACCAGGAACCACGTGGAGAAGGCACCCACACTGAAAGTGCCTGGAAGGAACGTTGGGGCTTCTTTTCAGTGTCTCTGACATAGGGTTTCACTGTCCCGGGAAAGTCTCTGCTAACACCCTGCAGAGCGCTGTGCCCAATATACAGAAACGTCTTGCGGTATCCCCTGCAGGGAAAGTGCCAGGAGGGAAAAGTGAGGATTATGCTTAGACTTTCTCGGAACTGCTTCAAATCAACTAGATATCTTTGTGCTGTAAATCTCCCAACAGCCAAACGCAAAAGCAGCAAACATCTCGCTGTATGTCCCACATCCAAAGTGCCAAGAGAGTAATGTAGAGCTTGCTCTCCCTGTCTTTGAGTACTGTTTGCACTGTCCCGATTACCTCTTTGCTAACATTCTCTTCAGAGCTGCAGTGAAACCAGGAACCACGTGGAGAAGGCACCCACACTGAAAATGCCTGGAAGGAACGTTGGGGCTTCTTCTCAGTGTCTCTGACATAGGGTTTCACTGTCCCGGGAAAGTCTCTGCTAACACCCTGCAGAGTGCTGTGCCCAATATACAGAAACGTCTTGCAGCATCTCCTACAGGGAAAGTGCCAGGAGGAATTGTCGACCTTGTTCTCAGTGTCTCTGAGAATTGCTCTGATTATCCCTGTGACCTCTTTGCTAAGACTCTCCAGAAAGCCGTCCTCAAAACCAACACACATCTTGACATATCTCCCACACTGATCGCACTGTCTCCAGAAACGGCATTCAAGGAGCCAGGAACTTTTCTGCCCACACTGTCCGGGGACAGTTCCTAAAACCAATATACATCCTGCTATATCTCCCACATGGAAAGTGCCAGGAGGGAAAAGTGAGGATTATGCTTAGACTTTCTCGGAACTGCTTCAAATCAACTGGATATCTTTGTGCTGTAAATCTCCCAACAGCCAAACGCAAAAGCAGCAAACATCTCGCTGTATGTCCCACATCCAAAGTGCCAAGAGAGTAATGTAGAGCTTGCTCTCCCTGTCTTTGAGTACTGTTTGCACTGTCCCGATTACCTCTTTGCTAACATTCTCTTCAGAGCTGCAGTGAAACCAGGAACCACGTGGAGAAGGCACCCACACTGAAAGTGCCTGGAAGGAACGTTGGGGCTTCTTTTCAGTGTCTCTGACATAGGGTTTCACTGTCCCGGGAAAGTCTCTGCTAACACCCTGCAGAGCGCTGTGCCCAATATACAGAAACGTCTTGCGGTATCCCCTGCAGGGAAAGTGCCAGGAGGGAAAAGTGAGGATTATGCTTAGACTTTCTCGGAACTGCTTCAAATCAACTAGATATCTTTGTGCTGTAAATCTCCCAACTGCCAAACGCAAAAGCAGCAAACATCTCGCTGTATGTCCCACATCCAAAGTGCCAAGAGAGTAATGTAGAGCTTGCTCTCCCTGTCTTTGAGTACTGTTTGCACTGTCCCGATTACCTCTTTGCTAACATTCTCTTCAGAGCTGCAGTGAAACCAGGAACCACGTGGAGAAGGCACCAACTCTGAAAGTGCCTGGAAGGAACGTTGGGACTTCTTCTCAGTGTCTCTGATATAGGGTTTCACTGTCCCGGGAAAGTCTCTCCTAACAGCCTGCAGAGCGCTGTGCCCAATATACAGAAACGTCTTGCGGTATCCCCTACAGGGAAAGTGCCAGGAGGGAAAAGTGAGGATTATGTTTAGACTTTCTCTGAACTGCTTCAAATCAACTGGATATCTTTGTGCTGTAAATCTCCCAACAGCCAAATGTAAAAGCAGCAAACATCTCGCTGTATGTCCCACATCCAAAGTGCCAAGAGAGAGCTTGCTCTCCCTGTCTTTGAGTACTGTTTGCACTGTCCCGATTACCTCTTTGCTAACATTCTCTTCAGAGCTGCAGTGAAACCAGGAACCACGTGAAGAAGGCACCCACACTGAAAATGCCTGGAAGGAACGTTGGGGCTTCTTCTCAGTGCCTCTGATATAGGGTTTCACTGTCCCGGGAAAGTCTCTGCTAACACCCTGCAGAGCGCTGTGCCCAATATACAGAAACGTCTTGCAGCATCTCCTACAGGGAAAGTGCCAGGAGGAATTGTCGACCTTGTTCTCAGTGTCTCTGAGAATTGCTCTGATTATCCCTGTGACCTCTTTGCTAAGACTCTCCAGAAAGCCGTCCTCAAAACCAACACACATCTTGACATATCTCCCACACTGATCGCACTGTCTCCAGAAACGGCATTCAAGGAGCCAGGAACTTTTCTGCCCACACTGTCCGGGGACAGTTCCTAAAACCAATATACATCCTGCTATATCTCCCACATGGAAAGTGCCAGGAGGGAAAAGTGAGGATTATGCTTAGACTTTCTCGGAACTGCTTCAAATCAACTGGATATCTTTGTGCTGTAAATCTCCCAACAGCCAAACGCAAAAGCAGCAAACATCTCGCTGTATGTCCCACATCCAAAGTGCCAAGAGAGTAATGTAGAGCTTGCTCTCCCTGTCTTTGAGTACTGTTTGCACTGTCCCGATTACCTCTTTGCTAACATTCTCTTCAGAGCTGCAGTGAAACCAGGAACCACGTGGAGAAGGCACCCACACTGAAAGTGCCTGGAAGGAACGTTGGGGCTTCTTTTCAGTGTCTCTGACATAGGGTTTCACTGTCCCGGGAAAGTCTCTGCTAACACCCTGCAGAGCGCTGTGCCCAATATACAGAAACGTCTTGCGGTATCCCCTGCAGGGAAAGTGCCAGGAGGGAAAAGTGAGGATTATGCTTAGACTTTCTCGGAACTGCTTCAAATCAACTAGATATCTTTGTGCTGTAAATCTCCCAACAGCCAAACGCAAAAGCAGCAAACATCTCGCTGTATGTCCCACATCCAAAGTGCCAAGAGAGTAATGTAGAGCTTGCTCTCCCTGTCTTTGAGTACTGTTTGCACTGTCCCGATTACCTCTTTGCTAACATTCTCTTCAGAGCTGCAGTGAAACCAGGAACCACGTGGAGAAGGCACCAACTCTGAAAGTGCCTGGAAGGAACGTTGGGACTTCTTCTCAGTGTCTCTGATATAGGGTTTCACTGTCCCGGGAAAGTCTCTCCTAACAGCCTGCAGAGCGCTGTGCCCAATATACAGAAACGTCTTGCGGTATCCCCTACAGGGAAAGTGCCAGGAGGGAAAAGTGAGGATTATGTTTAGACTTTCTCGGAACTGCTTCAAATCAACTAGATATCTTTGTGCTGTAAATCTCCCAACAGCCAAATGTAAAAGCAGCAAACATCTCGCTGTATGTTCCACATCCAAAGTGCCAAGAGAGAGCTTGCTCTCCCTGTCTTTGAGTACTGTTTGCACTGTCCCGATTACCTCTTTGCTAACATTCTCTTCAGAGCTGCAGTGAAACCAGGAACCACGTGGAGAAGGCACCCACACTGAAAGTGCCTGGAAGGAACGTTGGGGCTTCTTCTCAGTGTCTCTGATATAGGGTTTCACTGTCCCGGGAAAGTCTCTGCTAACACCCTGCAGAGCGCTGTGCCCAATATACAGAAACGTCTTGCGGTATCCCCTACAGGGAAAGTGCCAGGAGGGAAAAGTGAGGATTATGTTTAGACTTTCTCTGAACTGCTTCAAATCAACTGGATATCTTTGTGCTGTAAATCTCGCAACAGCCAAACGCAAAAGCAGCAAACATCTCGCTGTATGTCCCACATCCAAAGTGCCAAGAGAGAGCTTGCTCTCCCTGTCTTTGAGTACTGTTTGCACTGTCCCGATTACCTCTTTGCTAACATTCTCTTCAGAGCTGCAGGGAAACCAGGAACCACGTGGAGAAGGCACCCACACTGAAAATGCCTGGAAGGAACGTTGGGGCTTCTTCTCAGTGTCTCTGATATAGGGTTTCACTGTCCCGGGAAAGTCTCTACTAACACCCTGCAGAGCGCTGTGCCCAATATACAGAAACGTCTTGCGGTATCCCCTACAGGGAAAGTGCCAGGAGGGAAAAGTGAGGATTATGCTTAGACTTTCTCGGAACTGCTTCAAATCAACTGGATATCTTTGTGCTGTAAATCTCCCAACAGCCAAACGCAAAAGCAGCAAACATCTCGCTGTATGTCCCACATCCAAAGTGCCAAGAGAGAGCTTGCTCTCCCTGTCTTTGAGTACTGTTTGCACTGTCCCGATTACCTCTTTGCTAACATTCTCTTCAGAGCTGCAGTGAAACCAGGAACCACGTGGAGAAGGCACCCACACTGAAAGTGCCTGGAAGGAACGTTGGGGCTTCTTCTCAGTGTCTCTGACATAGGGTTTCACTGTCCCGGGAAAGTCTCTGCTAACACCCTGCAGAGCGCTGTGCCCAATATACAGAAACGTCTTGCGGTATCCCCTGCAGGGAAAGTGCCAGGAGGGAAAAGTGAGGATTATGCTTAGACTTTCTCGGAACTGCTTCAAATCAACTAGATATCTTTGTGCTGTAAATCTCCCAACAGCCAAACGCAAAAGCAGCAAACATCTCGCTGTATGTCCCACATCCAAAGTGCCAAGAGAGAGCTTGCTCTCCCTGTCTTTGAGTACTGTTTGCACTGTCCCGATTACCTCTTTGCTAACATTCTCTTCAGAGCTGCAGTGAAACCAGGAACCACGTGGAGAAGGCACCCACACTGAAAGTGCCTGGAAGGAACTTTGGGGCTTCTTCTCAGTGTCTCTGACATAGGGTTTCACTGTCCCGGGAAAGTCTCTGCTAACACCCTGCAGAGTGCTGTGCCCAATATACAGAAACGTCTTGCAGCATCTCCTACAGGGAAAGTGCCAGGAGGAATTGTCGACCTTGTTCTCAGTGTCTCTGAGAATTGCTCTGATTATCCCTGTGACCTCTTTGCTAAGACTCTCCAGAAAGCCGTCCTCAAAACCAACACACATCTTGACATATCTCCCACACTGATCGCACTGTCTCCAGAAACGGCATTCAAGGAGCCAGGAACTTTTCTGCCCACACTGTCCGGGGACAGTTCCTAAAACCAATATACATCCTGCTATATCTCCCACATGGAAAGTGCCAGGAGGGAAAAGTGAGGATTATGCTTAGACTTTCTCGGAACTGCTTCAAATCAACTGGATATCTTTGTGCTGTAAATCTCCCAACAGCCAAACGCAAAAGCAGCAAACATCTCGCTGTATGTCCCACATCCAAAGTGCCAAGAGAGTAATGTAGAGCTTGCTCTCCCTGTCTTTGAGTACTGTTTGCACTGTCCCGATTACCTCTTTGCTAACATTCTCTTCAGAGCTGCAGTGAAACCAGGAACCACGTGGAGAAGGCACCAACTCTGAAAGTGCCTGGAATGAACGTTGGGGCTTCTTTTCAGTGTCTCTGATATAGGGTTTAACTGTCGCGGGAAAGTCTCTCCTAACAGCCTGCAGAGCGCTGTGCCCAATATACAGAAACGTCTTGCGGTATCCCCTACAGGAAAAGTGCCAGGAGGGAAAAGTGAGGATTATGCTTAGACTTTCTCGGAACTGCTTCAAATCAACTGGATATCTTTGTGCTGTAAACCTCCCAACAGCCAAATGTAAAAGCAGCAAACATCTCGCTGTATGTCCCACATCCAAAGTGCCAAGAGAGAGCTTACTCTCCCTGTCTTTGAGTACTGTTTGCACTGTCCCGATTACCTCTTTGCTAACATTCTCTTCAGAGCTGCAGTGAAACCAGGAACCACGTGGAGAAGGCACCCACACTGAAAATGCCTGGAAGGAACGTTGGGGCTTCTTCTCAGTGCCTCTGATATAGGGTTTCACTGTCCCGGGAAAGTCTCTGCTAACACCCTGCAGAGCGCTGTGCCCAATATACAGAAACGTCTTGTGGTATCCCCTACAGGGAAAGTGCCAGGAGGGAAAAGTGAGGATTATGTTTAGACTTTCTCGGAACTGCTTCAAATCAACTGGATATCTTTGTGCTGTAAATCTCCCAACAGCCAAACGCAAAAGCAGCAAACATCTCGCTGTATGTCCCACATCCAAAGTGCCAAGAGAGAGCTTGCTCTCCCTGTCTTTGAGTACTGTTTGCACTGTCCCGATTACCTCTTTGCTAACATTCTCTTCAGAGCTGCAGTGAAACCAGGAACCACATGGAGAAGGCACCAACTCTGAAAGTGCCTGGAAGGAACGTTGGGACTTCTTCTCAGTGTCTCTGATATAGGGTTTCACTGTCCCGGGAAAGTCTCTCCTAACAGCCTGCAGAGCGCTGTGCCCAATATACAGAAACGTCTTGCGGTATCCCCTACAGGGAAAGTGCCAGGAGGGAAAAGTGAGGATTATGTTTAGACTTTCTCGGAACTGCTTCAAATCAACTAGATATCTTTGTGCTGTAAATCTCCCAACAGCCAAATGTAAAAGCAGCAAACATCTCGCTGTATGTCCCACATCCAAAGTGCCAAGAGAGAGCTTGCTCTCCCTGTCTTTGAGTACTGTTTGCACTGTCCCGATTACCTCTTTGCTAACATTCTCTTCAGAGCTGCAGTGAAACCAGGAACCACGTGGAGAAGGCACCCACACTGAAAGTGCCTGGAAGGAACCTTGGGGCTTCTTCTCAGTGTCTCTGATATAGGGTTTCACTGTCCCGGGAAAGTCTCTGCTAACACCCTGCAGAGCGCTGTGCCCAATATACAGAAACGTCTTGCGGTATCCCCTACAGGGAAAGTGCCAGGAGGGAAAAGTGAGGATTATGTTTAGACTTTCTCGGAACTGCTTCAAATCAACTGGATATCTTTGTGCTGTAAACCTCCCAACAGCCAAATGTAAAAGCAGCAAACATATCGCTGTATGTCCCACATCCAAAGTGCCAAGAGAGATCTTGCTCTCCCTGTCTTTGAGTACTGTTTGCACTGTCCCGATTACCTCTTTGCTAACATTCTCTTCAGAGCTGCAGTGAAACCAGGAACCACGTGGAGAAGGCACCCACACTGAAAATGCCTGGAAGGAACGTTGGGGCTTCTTCTCAGTGTCTCTGATATAGGGTTTCACTGTCCCGGGAAAGTCTCTGCTAACACCCTGCAGAGCGCTGTGCCCAATATACAGAAACGTCTTGCGGTATCCCCTACAGGGAAAGTGCCAGGAGGGAAAAGTGAGGATTATGCTTAGACTTTCTCGGAACTGCTTCAAATCAACTGGATATCTTTGTGCTGTAAATCTCCCAACAGCCAAACGCAAAAGCAGCAAACATCTCGCTGTATGTCCCACATCCAAAGTGCCAAGACAGAGCTTGCTCTCCCTGTCTTTGAGTACTGTTTGCACTGTCCCGATTACCTCTTTGCTAACATTCTCTTCAGAGCTGCAGTGAAACCAGGAACCACGTGAAGAAGGCACCCACACCGAAAATGCCTGGAAGGAACGTTGGGGCTTCTTCTCAGTGTCTCTGATATAGGGTTTCACTGTCCCGGGAAAGTCTCTCCTAACAGCCTGCAGAGCGCTGTGCCCAATATACAGAAACGTCTTGCGGTATCCCCTACAGGGAAAGTGCCAGGAGGGAAAAGTGAGGATTATGTTTAGACTTTCTCGGAACTGCTTCAAATCAACTAGATATCTTTGTGCTGTAAATCTCCCAACAGCCAAATGTAAAAGCAGCAAACATCTCGCTGTATGTTCCACATCCAAAGTGCCAAGAGAGAGCTTGCTCTCCCTGTCTTTGAGTACTGTTTGCACTGTCCCGATTACCTCTTTGCTAACATTCTCTTCAGAGCTGCAGTGAAACCAGGAACCACGTGGAGAAGGCACCAACTCTGAAAGTGCCTGGAAGGAACGTTGGGACTTCTTCTCAGTGTCTCTGATATAGGGTTTCACTGTCCCGGGAAAGTCTCTCCTAACAGCCTGCAGAGCGCTGTGCCCAATATACAGAAACGTCTTGCGGTATCCCCTACAGGGAAAGTGCCAGGAGGGAAAAGTGAGGATTATGTTTAGACTTTCTCTGAACTGCTTCAAATCAACTAAATATCTTTGTGCTGTAAATCTCCCAACAGCCAAATGTAAAAGCAGCAAACATCTCGCTGTATGTCCCACATCCAAAGTGCCAAGAGAGAGCTTGCTCTCCCTGTCTTTGAATACTGTTTGCACTGTCCCGATTACCTCTTTGCTAACATTCTCTTCAGAGCTGCAGTGAAACCAGGAACCACGTGAAGAAGGCACCCACACTGAAAATGCCTGGAAGGAACGTTGGGGCTTCTTCTCAGTGTCTCTGATATAGGGTTTCACTGTCCCGGGAAAGTCTCTGCTAACACCCTGCAGAGCGCTGTGCCCAATATACAGAAACGTCTTGCGGTATCTCCTACAGGGAAAGTGCCAGGAGGGAAAAGTGAGGATTATGCTTAGACTTTCTCGGAACTGCTTCAAATCAACTGGATATCTTTGTGCTGTAAATCTCCCAACAGCCAAACGCAAAAGCAGCAAACATCTCGCTGTATGTCCCACATCCAAAGTGCCAAGAGAGTAATGTAGAGCTTGCTCTCCCTGTCTTTGAGTACTGTTTGCACTGTCCCGATTACCTCTTTGCTAACATTCTCTTCAGAGCTGCAGTGAAACCAGGAACCATGTGGAGAAGGCACCAACTCTGAAAGTGCCTGGAAGGAACGTTGGGACTTCTTCTCAGTGTCTCTGATATAGGGTTTCACTGTCCCGGGAAAGTCTCTCCTAACAGCCTGCAGAGCGCTGTGCCCAATATACAGAAACGTCTTGCGGTATCCCCTACAGGGAAAGTGCCAGGAGGGAAAAGTGAGGATTATGTTTAGACTTTCTCGGAACTGCTTCAAATCAACTAGATATCTTTGTGCTGTAAATCTCCCAACAGCCAAATGTAAAAGCAGCAAACATCTCGCTGTATGTTCCACATCCAAAGTGCCAAGAGAGAGCTTGCTCTCCCTGTCTTTGAGTACTGTTTGCACTGTCCCGATTACCTCTTTGCTAACATTCTCTTCAGAGCTGCAGTGAAACCAGGAACCACGTGGAGAAGGCACCCACACTGAAAGTGCCTGGAAGGAACCTTGGGGCTTCTTCTCAGTGTCTCTGATATAGGGTTTCACTGTCCCGGGAAAGTCTCTGCTAACACCCTGCAGAGCGCTGTGCCCAATATACAGAAACGTCTTGCGGTATCCCCTACAGGGAAAGTGCCAGGAGGGAAAAGTGAGGATTATGTTTAGACTTTCTCTGAACTGCTTCAAATCAACTGGATATCTTTGTGCTGTAAATCTCCCAACAGCCAAACGCAAAAGCAGCAAACATCTCGCTGTATGTCCCACATCCAAAGTGCCAAGAGAGTAATGTAGAGCTTGCTCTCCCTGTCTTTGAGTACTGTTTGCACTGTCCCGATTACCTCTTTGCTAACATTCTCTTCAGAGCTGCAGTGAAACCAGGAACCACGTGGAGAAGGCACCAACTCTGAAAGTGCCTGGAATGAACGTTGGGACTTCTTCTCAGTGTCTCTGATATAGGGTTTAACTGTCGCGGGAAAGTCTCTCCTAACAGCCTGCAGAGCGCTGTGCCCAATATACAGAAACGTCTTGCGGTATCCCCTACAGGAAAAGTGCCAGGAGGGAAAAGTGAGGATTATGCTTAGACTTTCTCGGAACTGCTTCAAATCAACTGGATATCTTTGTGCTGTAAACCTCCCAACAGCCAAATGTAAAAGCAGCAAACATCTCGCTGTATGTCCCACATCCAAAGTGCCAAGAGAGAGCTTGCTCTCCCTGTCTTTGAGTACTGTTTGCACTGTCCCGATTACCTCTTTGCTAACATTCTCTTCAGAGCTGCAGTGAAACCAGGAACCACGTGGAGAAGGCACCCACACTGAAAGTGCCTGGAAGGAACGTTGGGGCTTCTTCTCAGTGTCTCTGATATAGGGTTTCACTGTCCCCGGAAAAGTCTCTGCTAACACCCTGCAGAGCGCTGTGCCCAATATACAGAAACGTCTTGCGGTATCCCCTACAGGGAAAGTGCCAGGAGGGAAAAGTGAGGATTATGTTTAGACTTTCTCTGAACTGCTTCAAATCAACTGGATATCTTTGTGCTGTAAATCTCGCAACAGCCAAACGCAAAAGCAGCAAACATCTCGCTGTATGTCCCACATCCAAAGTGCCAAGAGAGAGCTTGCTCTCCCTGTCTTTGAGTACTGTTTGCACTGTCCCGATTACCTCTTTGCTAACATTCTCTTCAGAGCTGCAGTGAAACCAGGAACCACGTGGAGAAGGCACCAACTCTGAAAGTGCCTGGAAGGAACGTTGGGACTTCTTCTCAGTGTCTCTGATATAGGGTTTCACTGTCCCGGGAAAGTCTCTCCTAACAGCCTGCAGAGCGCTGTGCCCAATATACAGAAACGTCTTGCGGTATCCCCTACAGGGAAAGTGCCAGGAGGGAAAAGTGAGGATTATGTTTAGACTTTCTCTGAACTGCTTCAAATCAACTAAATATCTTTGTGCTGTAAATCTCCCAACAGCCAAATGTAAAAGCAGCAAACATCTCGCTGTATGTCCCACATCCAAAGTGCCAAGAGAGAGCTTGCTCTCCCTGTCTTTGAATACTGTTTGCACTGTCCCGATTACCTCTTTGCTAACATTCTCTTCAGAGCTGCAGTGAAACCAGGAACCACGTGAAGAAGGCACCCACACTGAAAATGCCTGGAAGGAACGTTGGGGCTTCTTCTCAGTGTCTCTGATATAGGGTTTCACTGTCCCGGGAAAGTCTCTGCTAACACCCTGCAGAGCGCTGTGCCCAATATACAGAAACGTCTTGCGGTATCTCCTACAGGGAAAGTGCCAGGAGGGAAAAGTGAGGATTATGCTTAGACTTTCTCGGAACTGCTTCAAATCAACTGGATATCTTTGTGCTGTAAATCTCCCAACAGCCAAACGCAAAAGCAGCAAACATCTCGCTGTATGTCCCACATCCAAAGTGCCAAGAGAGTAATGTAGAGCTTGCTCTCCCTGTCTTTGAGTACTGTTTGCACTGTCCCGATTACCTCTTTGCTAACATTCTCTTCAGAGCTGCAGTGAAACCAGGAACCATGTGGAGAAGGCACCAACTCTGAAAGTGCCTGGAAGGAACGTTGGGACTTCTTCTCAGTGTCTCTGATATAGGGTTTCACTGTCCCGGGAAAGTCTCTCCTAACAGCCTGCAGAGCGCTGTGCCCAATATACAGAAACGTCTTGCGGTATCCCCTACAGGGAAAGTGCCAGGAGGGAAAAGTGAGGATTATGTTTAGACTTTCTCGGAACTGCTTCAAATCAACTAGATATCTTTGTGCTGTAAATCTCCCAACAGCCAAATGTAAAAGCAGCAAACATCTCGCTGTATGTTCCACATCCAAAGTGCCAAGAGAGAGCTTGCTCTCCCTGTCTTTGAGTACTGTTTGCACTGTCCCGATTACCTCTTTGCTAACATTCTCTTCAGAGCTGCAGTGAAACCAGGAACCACGTGGAGAAGGCACCCACACTGAAAGTGCCTGGAAGGAACCTTGGGGCTTCTTCTCAGTGTCTCTGATATAGGGTTTCACTGTCCCGGGAAAGTCTCTGCTAACACCCTGCAGAGCGCTGTGCCCAATATACAGAAACGTCTTGCGGTATCCCCTACAGGGAAAGTGCCAGGAGGGAAAAGTGAGGATTATGTTTAGACTTTCTCGGAACTGCTTCAAATCAACTGGATATCTTTGTGCTGTAAATCTCCCAACAGCCAAACGCAAAAGCAGCAAACATCTCGCTGTATGTCCCACATCCAAAGTGCCAAGATAGAGCTTGCTCTCCCTGTCTTTGAGTACTGTTTGCACTGTCCCGATTACCTCTTTGCTAACATTCTCTTCAGAGCTGCAGTGAAACCAGGAACCACGTGGAGAAGGCACCCACACTGAAAGTGCCTGGAAGGAACTTTGGGGCTTCTTCTCAGTGTCTCTGACATAGGGTTTCACTGTCCCGGGAAAGTCTCTGCTAACACCCTGCAGAGTGCTGTGCCCAATATACAGAAACGTCTTGCAGCATCTCCTACAGGGAAAGTGCCAGGAGGAATTGTCGACCTTGTTCTCAGTGTCTCTGAGAATTGCTCTGATTATCCCTGTGACCTCTTTGCTAAGACTCTCCAGAAAGCCGTCCTCAAAACCAACACACATCTTGACATATCTCCCACACTGATCGCACTGTCTCCAGAAACGGCATTCAAGGAGCCAGGAACTTTTCTGCCCACACTGTCCGGGGACAGTTCCTAAAACCAATATACATCCTGCTATATCTCCCACATGGAAAGTGCCAGGAGGGAAAAGTGAGGATTATGCTTAGACTTTCTCGGAACTGCTTCAAATCAACTGGATATCTTTGTGCTGTAAATCTCCCAACAGCCAAACGCAAAAGCAGCAAACATCTCGCTGTATGTCCCACATCCAAAGTGCCAAGAGAGTAATGTAGAGCTTGCTCTCCCTGTCTTTGAGTACTGTTTGCACTGTCCCGATTACCTCTTTGCTAACATTCTCTTCAGAGCTGCAGTGAAACCAGGAACCACGTGGAGAAGGCACCCACACTGAAAGTGCCTGGAAGGAACGTTGGGGCTTCTTTTCAGTGTCTCTGACATAGGGTTTCACTGTCCCGGGAAAGTCTCTGCTAACACCCTGCAGAGCGCTGTGCCCAATATACAGAAACGTCTTGCGGTATCCCCTGCAGGGAAAGTGCCAGGAGGGAAAAGTGAGGATTATGCTTAGACTTTCTCGGAACTGCTTCAAATCAACTAGATATCTTTGTGCTGTAAATCTCCCAACTGCCAAACGCAAAAGCAGCAAACATCTCGCTGTATGTCCCACATCCAAAGTGCCAAGAGAGTAATGTAGAGCTTGCTCTCCCTGTCTTTGAGTACTGTTTGCACTGTCCCGATTACCTCTTTGCTAACATTCTCTTCAGAGCTGCAGTGAAACCAGGAACCACGTGGAGAAGGCACCAACTCTGAAAGTGCCTGGAAGGAACGTTGGGACTTCTTCTCAGTGTCTCTGATATAGGGTTTCACTGTCCCGGGAAAGTCTCTCCTAACAGCCTGCAGAGCGCTGTGCCCAATATACAGAAACGTCTTGCGGTATCCCCTACAGGGAAAGTGCCAGGAGGGAAAAGTGAGGATTATGTTTAGACTTTCTCTGAACTGCTTCAAATCAACTGGATATCTTTGTGCTGTAAATCTCCCAACAGCCAAATGTAAAAGCAGCAAACATCTCGCTGTATGTCCCACATCCAAAGTGCCAAGAGAGAGCTTGCTCTCCCTGTCTTTGAGTACTGTTTGCACTGTCCCGATTACCTCTTTGCTAACATTCTCTTCAGAGCTGCAGTGAAACCAGGAACCACGTGAAGAAGGCACCCACACTGAAAATGCCTGGAAGGAACGTTGGGGCTTCTTCTCAGTGCCTCTGATATAGGGTTTCACTGTCCCGGGAAAGTCTCTGCTAACACCCTGCAGAGCGCTGTGCCCAATATACAGAAACGTCTTGCAGCATCTCCTACAGGGAAAGTGCCAGGAGGAATTGTCGACCTTGTTCTCAGTGTCTCTGAGAATTGCTCTGATTATCCCTGTGACCTCTTTGCTAAGACTCTCCAGAAAGCCGTCCTCAAAACCAACACACATCTTGACATATCTCCCACACTGATCGCACTGTCTCCAGAAACGGCATTCAAGGAGCCAGGAACTTTTCTGCCCACACTGTCCGGGGACAGTTCCTAAAACCAATATACATCCTGCTATATCTCCCACATGGAAAGTGCCAGGAGGGAAAAGTGAGGATTATGCTTAGACTTTCTCGGAACTGCTTCAAATCAACTGGATATCTTTGTGCTGTAAATCTCCCAACAGCCAAACGCAAAAGCAGCAAACATCTCGCTGTATGTCCCACATCCAAAGTGCCAAGAGAGTAATGTAGAGCTTGCTCTCCCTGTCTTTGAGTACTGTTTGCACTGTCCCGATTACCTCTTTGCTAACATTCTCTTCAGAGCTGCAGTGAAACCAGGAACCACGTGGAGAAGGCACCCACACTGAAAGTGCCTGGAAGGAACGTTGGGGCTTCTTTTCAGTGTCTCTGACATAGGGTTTCACTGTCCCGGGAAAGTCTCTGCTAACACCCTGCAGAGCGCTGTGCCCAATATACAGAAACGTCTTGCGGTATCCCCTGCAGGGAAAGTGCCAGGAGGGAAAAGTGAGGATTATGCTTAGACTTTCTCGGAACTGCTTCAAATCAACTAGATATCTTTGTGCTGTAAATCTCCCAACAGCCAAACGCAAAAGCAGCAAACATCTCGCTGTATGTCCCACATCCAAAGTGCCAAGAGAGTAATGTAGAGCTTGCTCTCCCTGTCTTTGAGTACTGTTTGCACTGTCCCGATTACCTCTTTGCTAACATTCTCTTCAGAGCTGCAGTGAAACCAGGAACCACGTGGAGAAGGCACCAACTCTGAAAGTGCCTGGAAGGAACGTTGGGACTTCTTCTCAGTGTCTCTGATATAGGGTTTCACTGTCCCGGGAAAGTCTCTCCTAACAGCCTGCAGAGCGCTGTGCCCAATATACAGAAACGTCTTGCGGTATCCCCTACAGGGAAAGTGCCAGGAGGGAAAAGTGAGGATTATGTTTAGACTTTCTCGGAACTGCTTCAAATCAACTAGATATCTTTGTGCTGTAAATCTCCCAACAGCCAAATGTAAAAGCAGCAAACATCTCGCTGTATGTTCCACATCCAAAGTGCCAAGAGAGAGCTTGCTCTCCCTGTCTTTGAGTACTGTTTGCACTGTCCCGATTACCTCTTTGCTAACATTCTCTTCAGAGCTGCAGTGAAACCAGGAACCACGTGGAGAAGGCACCCACACTGAAAGTGCCTGGAAGGAACGTTGGGGCTTCTTCTCAGTGTCTCTGATATAGGGTTTCACTGTCCCGGGAAAGTCTCTGCTAACACCCTGCAGAGCGCTGTGCCCAATATACAGAAACGTCTTGCGGTATCCCCTACAGGGAAAGTGCCAGGAGGGAAAAGTGAGGATTATGTTTAGACTTTCTCTGAACTGCTTCAAATCAACTGGATATCTTTGTGCTGTAAATCTCGCAACAGCCAAACGCAAAAGCAGCAAACATCTCGCTGTATGTCCCACATCCAAAGTGCCAAGAGAGAGCTTGCTCTCCCTGTCTTTGAGTACTGTTTGCACTGTCCCGATTACCTCTTTGCTAACATTCTCTTCAGAGCTGCAGGGAAACCAGGAACCACGTGGAGAAGGCACCCACACTGAAAATGCCTGGAAGGAACGTTGGGGCTTCTTCTCAGTGTCTCTGATATAGGGTTTCACTGTCCCGGGAAAGTCTCTACTAACACCCTGCAGAGCGCTGTGCCCAATATACAGAAACGTCTTGCGGTATCCCCTACAGGGAAAGTGCCAGGAGGGAAAAGTGAGGATTATGCTTAGACTTTCTCGGAACTGCTTCAAATCAACTGGATATCTTTGTGCTGTAAATCTCCCAACAGCCAAACGCAAAAGCAGCAAACATCTCGCTGTATGTCCCACATCCAAAGTGCCAAGAGAGAGCTTGCTCTCCCTGTCTTTGAGTACTGTTTGCACTGTCCCGATTACCTCTTTGCTAACATTCTCTTCAGAGCTGCAGTGAAACCAGGAACCACGTGGAGAAGGCACCCACACTGAAAGTGCCTGGAAGGAACGTTGGGGCTTCTTCTCAGTGTCTCTGACATAGGGTTTCACTGTCCCGGGAAAGTCTCTGCTAACACCCTGCAGAGCGCTG
The DNA here is from genome assembly GCF_963924245.1 of Chroicocephalus ridibundus. Classification (NCBI taxonomy): domain Eukaryota; kingdom Metazoa; phylum Chordata; class Aves; order Charadriiformes; family Laridae; genus Chroicocephalus; species Chroicocephalus ridibundus. The sequence continues at coordinate 105,745 of NW_026961663.1, forward strand.
TGCCCAATATACAGAAACGTCTTGCGGTATCCCCTGCAGGGAAAGTGCCAGGAGGGAAAAGTGAGGATTATGCTTAGACTTTCTCGGAACTGCTTCAAATCAACTAGATATCTTTGTGCTGTAAATCTCCCAACAGCCAAACGCAAAAGCAGCAAACATCTCGCTGTATGTCCCACATCCAAAGTGCCAAGAGAGAGCTTGCTCTCCCTGTCTTTGAGTACTGTTTGCACTGTCCCGATTACCTCTTTGCTAACATTCTCTTCAGAGCTGCAGTGAAACCAGGAACCACGTGGAGAAGGCACCCACACTGAAAGTGCCTGGAAGGAACTTTGGGGCTTCTTCTCAGTGTCTCTGACATAGGGTTTCACTGTCCCGGGAAAGTCTCTGCTAACACCCTGCAGAGTGCTGTGCCCAATATACAGAAACGTCTTGCAGCATCTCCTACAGGGAAAGTGCCAGGAGGAATTGTCGACCTTGTTCTCAGTGTCTCTGAGAATTGCTCTGATTATCCCTGTGACCTCTTTGCTAAGACTCTCCAGAAAGCCGTCCTCAAAACCAACACACATCTTGACATATCTCCCACACTGATCGCACTGTCTCCAGAAACGGCATTCAAGGAGCCAGGAACTTTTCTGCCCACACTGTCCGGGGACAGTTCCTAAAACCAATATACATCCTGCTATATCTCCCACATGGAAAGTGCCAGGAGGGAAAAGTGAGGATTATGCTTAGACTTTCTCGGAACTGCTTCAAATCAACTGGATATCTTTGTGCTGTAAATCTCCCAACAGCCAAACGCAAAAGCAGCAAACATCTCGCTGTATGTCCCACATCCAAAGTGCCAAGAGAGTAATGTAGAGCTTGCTCTCCCTGTCTTTGAGTACTGTTTGCACTGTCCCGATTACCTCTTTGCTAACATTCTCTTCAGAGCTGCAGTGAAACCAGGAACCACGTGGAGAAGGCACCAACTCTGAAAGTGCCTGGAATGAACGTTGGGGCTTCTTTTCAGTGTCTCTGATATAGGGTTTAACTGTCGCGGGAAAGTCTCTCCTAACAGCCTGCAGAGCGCTGTGCCCAATATACAGAAACGTCTTGCGGTATCCCCTACAGGAAAAGTGCCAGGAGGGAAAAGTGAGGATTATGCTTAGACTTTCTCGGAACTGCTTCAAATCAACTGGATATCTTTGTGCTGTAAACCTCCCAACAGCCAAATGTAAAAGCAGCAAACATCTCGCTGTATGTCCCACATCCAAAGTGCCAAGAGAGAGCTTACTCTCCCTGTCTTTGAGTACTGTTTGCACTGTCCCGATTACCTCTTTGCTAACATTCTCTTCAGAGCTGCAGTGAAACCAGGAACCACGTGGAGAAGGCACCCACACTGAAAATGCCTGGAAAGAACGTTGGGGCTTCTTCTCAGTGCCTCTGATATAGGGTTTCACTGTCCCGGGAAAGTCTCTGCTAACACCCTGCAGAGCGCTGTGCCCAATATACAGAAACGTCTTGTGGTATCCCCTACAGGGAAAGTGCCAGGAGGGAAAAGTGAGGATTATGTTTAGACTTTCTCGGAACTGCTTCAAATCAACTGGATATCTTTGTGCTGTAAATCTCCCAACAGCCAAACGCAAAAGCAGCAAACATCTCGCTGTATGTCCCACATCCAAAGTGCCAAGAGAGAGCTTGCTCTCCCTGTCTTTGAGTACTGTTTGCACTGTCCCGATTACCTCTTTGCTAACATTCTCTTCAGAGCTGCAGTGAAACCAGGAACCACATGGAGAAGGCACCAACTCTGAAAGTGCCTGGAAGGAACGTTGGGACTTCTTCTCAGTGTCTCTGATATAGGGTTTCACTGTCCCGGGAAAGTCTCTCCTAACAGCCTGCAGAGCGCTGTGCCCAATATACAGAAACGTCTTGCGGTATCCCCTACAGGGAAAGTGCCAGGAGGGAAAAGTGAGGATTATGTTTAGACTTTCTCGGAACTGCTTCAAATCAACTAGATATCTTTGTGCTGTAAATCTCCCAACAGCCAAATGTAAAAGCAGCAAACATCTCGCTGTATGTCCCACATCCAAAGTGCCAAGAGAGAGCTTGCTCTCCCTGTCTTTGAGTACTGTTTGCACTGTCCCGATTACCTCTTTGCTAACATTCTCTTCAGAGCTGCAGTGAAACCAGGAACCACGTGGAGAAGGCACCCACACTGAAAGTGCCTGGAAGGAACCTTGGGGCTTCTTCTCAGTGTCTCTGATATAGGGTTTCACTGTCCCGGGAAAGTCTCTGCTAACACCCTGCAGAGCGCTGTGCCCAATATACAGAAACGTCTTGCGGTATCCCCTACAGGGAAAGTGCCAGGAGGGAAAAGTGAGGATTATGTTTAGACTTTCTCGGAACTGCTTCAAATCAACTGGATATCTTTGTGCTGTAAATCTCCCAACAGCCAAACGCAAAAGCAGCAAACATCTCGCTGTATGTCCCACATCCAAAGTGCCAAGAGAGTAATGTAGAGCTTGCTCTCCCTGTCTTTGAGTACTGTTTGCACTGTCCCGATTACCTCTTTGCTAACATTCTCTTCAGAGCTGCAGTGAAACCAGGAACCACGTGGAGAAGGCACCAACTCTGAAAGTGCCTGGAATGAACGTTGGGACTTCTTCTCAGTGTCTCTGATATAGGGTTTAACTGTCCCGGGAAAGTCTCTCCTAACAGCCTGCAGAGCGCTGTGCCCAATATACAGAAACATCTTGCGGTATCCCCTACAGGAAAAGTGCCAGGAGGGAAAAGTGAGGATTATGCTTAGACTTTCTCGGAACTGCTTCAAATCAACTGGATATCTTTGTGCTGTAAACCTCCCAACAGCCAAATGTAAAAGCAGCAAACATATCGCTGTATGTCCCACATCCAAAGTGCCAAGAGAGATCTTGCTCTCCCTGTCTTTGAGTACTGTTTGCACTGTCCCGATTACCTCTTTGCTAACATTCTCTTCAGAGCTGCAGTGAAACCAGGAACCACGTGGAGAAGGCACCCACACTGAAAATGCCTGGAAGGAACGTTGGGGCTTCTTCTCAGTGTCTCTGATATAGGGTTTCACTGTCCCGGGAAAGTCTCTGCTAACACCCTGCAGAGCGCTGTGCCCAATATACAGAAACGTCTTGCGGTATCCCCTACAGGGAAAGTGCCAGGAGGGAAAAGTGAGGATTATGCTTAGACTTTCTCGGAACTGCTTCAAATCAACTGGATATCTTTGTGCTGTAAATCTCCCAACAGCCAAACGCAAAAGCAGCAAACATCTCGCTGTATGTCCCACATCCAAAGTGCCAAGACAGAGCTTGCTCTCCCTGTCTTTGAGTACTGTTTGCACTGTCCCGATTACCTCTTTGCTAACATTCTCTTCAGAGCTGCAGTGAAACCAGGAACCACGTGAAGAAGGCACCCACACCGAAAATGCCTGGAAGGAACGTTGGGGCTTCTTCTCAGTGTCTCTGATATAGGGTTTCACTGTCCCGGGAAAGTCTCTCCTAACAGCCTGCAGAGCGCTGTGCCCAATATACAGAAACGTCTTGCGGTATCCCCTACAGGGAAAGTGCCAGGAGGGAAAAGTGAGGATTATGTTTAGACTTTCTCGGAACTGCTTCAAATCAACTAGATATCTTTGTGCTGTAAATCTCCCAACAGCCAAATGTAAAAGCAGCAAACATCTCGCTGTATGTTCCACATCCAAAGTGCCAAGAGAGAGCTTGCTCTCCCTGTCTTTGAGTACTGTTTGCACTGTCCCGATTACCTCTTTGCTAACATTCTCTTCAGAGCTGCAGTGAAACCAGGAACCACGTGGAGAAGGCACCAACTCTGAAAGTGCCTGGAAGGAACGTTGGGACTTCTTCTCAGTGTCTCTGATATAGGGTTTCACTGTCCCGGGAAAGTCTCTCCTAACAGCCTGCAGAGCGCTGTGCCCAATATACAGAAACGTCTTGCGGTATCCCCTACAGGGAAAGTGCCAGGAGGGAAAAGTGAGGATTATGTTTAGACTTTCTCTGAACTGCTTCAAATCAACTAAATATCTTTGTGCTGTAAATCTCCCAACAGCCAAATGTAAAAGCAGCAAACATCTCGCTGTATGTCCCACATCCAAAGTGCCAAGAGAGAGCTTGCTCTCCCTGTCTTTGAATACTGTTTGCACTGTCCCGATTACCTCTTTGCTAACATTCTCTTCAGAGCTGCAGTGAAACCAGGAACCACGTGAAGAAGGCACCCACACTGAAAATGCCTGGAAGGAACGTTGGGGCTTCTTCTCAGTGTCTCTGATATAGGGTTTCACTGTCCCGGGAAAGTCTCTGCTAACACCCTGCAGAGCGCTGTGCCCAATATACAGAAACGTCTTGCGGTATCTCCTACAGGGAAAGTGCCAGGAGGGAAAAGTGAGGATTATGCTTAGACTTTCTCGGAACTGCTTCAAATCAACTGGATATCTTTGTGCTGTAAATCTCCCAACAGCCAAACGCAAAAGCAGCAAACATCTCGCTGTATGTCCCACATCCAAAGTGCCAAGAGAGTAATGTAGAGCTTGCTCTCCCTGTCTTTGAGTACTGTTTGCACTGTCCCGATTACCTCTTTGCTAACATTCTCTTCAGAGCTGCAGTGAAACCAGGAACCATGTGGAGAAGGCACCAACTCTGAAAGTGCCTGGAAGGAACGTTGGGACTTCTTCTCAGTGTCTCTGATATAGGGTTTCACTGTCCCGGGAAAGTCTCTCCTAACAGCCTGCAGAGCGCTGTGCCCAATATACAGAAACGTCTTGCGGTATCCCCTACAGGGAAAGTGCCAGGAGGGAAAAGTGAGGATTATGTTTAGACTTTCTCGGAACTGCTTCAAATCAACTAGATATCTTTGTGCTGTAAATCTCCCAACAGCCAAATGTAAAAGCAGCAAACATCTCGCTGTATGTTCCACATCCAAAGTGCCAAGAGAGAGCTTGCTCTCCCTGTCTTTGAGTACTGTTTGCACTGTCCCGATTACCTCTTTGCTAACATTCTCTTCAGAGCTGCAGTGAAACCAGGAACCACGTGGAGAAGGCACCCACACTGAAAGTGCCTGGAAGGAACCTTGGGGCTTCTTCTCAGTGTCTCTGATATAGGGTTTCACTGTCCCGGGAAAGTCTCTGCTAACACCCTGCAGGGCGCTGTGCCCAATATACAGAAACGTCTTGCGGTATCCCCTACAGGGAAAGTGCCAGGAGGGAAAAGTGAGGATTATGTTTAGACTTTCTCTGAACTGCTTCAAATCAACTGGATATCTTTGTGCTGTAAATCTCCCAACAGCCAAACGCAAAAGCAGCAAACATCTCGCTGTATGTCCCACATCCAAAGTGCCAAGAGAGTAATGTAGAGCTTGCTCTCCCTGTCTTTGAGTACTGTTTGCACTGTCCCGATTACCTCTTTGCTAACATTCTCTTCAGAGCTGCAGTGAAACCAGGAACCACGTGGAGAAGGCACCAACTCTGAAAGTGCCTGGAATGAACGTTGGGACTTCTTCTCAGTGTCTCTGATATAGGGTTTAACTGTCGCGGGAAAGTCTCTCCTAACAGCCTGCAGAGCGCTGTGCCCAATATACAGAAACGTCTTGCGGTATCCCCTACAGGAAAAGTGCCAGGAGGGAAAAGTGAGGATTATGCTTAGACTTTCTCGGAACTGCTTCAAATCAACTGGATATCTTTGTGCTGTAAACCTCCCAACAGCCAAATGTAAAAGCAGCAAACATCTCGCTGTATGTCCCACATCCAAAGTGCCAAGAGAGAGCTTGCTCTCCCTGTCTTTGAGTACTGTTTGCACTGTCCCGATTACCTCTTTGCTAACATTCTCTTCAGAGCTGCAGTGAAACCAGGAACCACGTGGAGAAGGCACCCACACTGAAAGTGCCTGGAAGGAACGTTGGGGCTTCTTCTCAGTGTCTCTGATATAGGGTTTCACTGTCCCCGGAAAAGTCTCTGCTAACACCCTGCAGAGCGCTGTGCCCAATATACAGAAACGTCTTGCGGTATCCCCTACAGGGAAAGTGCCAGGAGGGAAAAGTGAGGATTATGTTTAGACTTTCTCTGAACTGCTTCAAATCAACTGGATATCTTTGTGCTGTAAATCTCGCAACAGCCAAACGCAAAAGCAGCAAACATCTCGCTGTATGTCCCACATCCAAAGTGCCAAGAGAGAGCTTGCTCTCCCTGTCTTTGAATACTGTTTGCACTGTCCCGATTACCTCTTTGCTAACATTCTCTTCAGAGCTGCAGTGAAACCAGGAACCACGTGAAGAAGGCACCCACACTGAAAATGCCTGGAAGGAACGTTGGGGCTTCTTCTCAGTGTCTCTGATATAGGGTTTCACTGTCCCGGGAAAGTCTCTGCTAACACCCTGCAGAGCGCTGTGCCCAATATACAGAAACGTCTTGCGGTATCTCCTACAGGGAAAGTGCCAGGAGGGAAAAGTGAGGATTATGCTTAGACTTTCTCGGAACTGCTTGAAATCAACTGGATATCTTTGTGCTGTAAATCTCCCAACAGCCAAACGCAAAAGCAGCAAACATCTCGCTGTATGTCCCACATCCAAAGTGCCAAGAGAGTAATGTAGAGCTTGCTCTCCCTGTCTTTGAGTACTGTTTGCACTGTCCCGATTACCTCTTTGCTAACATTCTCTTCAGAGCTGCAGTGAAACCAGGAACCATGTGGAGAAGGCACCAACTCTGAAAGTGCCTGGAAGGAACGTTGGGACTTCTTCTCAGTGTCTCTGATATAGGGTTTCACTGTCCCGGGAAAGTCTCTCCTAACAGCCTGCAGAGCGCTGTGCCCAATATACAGAAACGTCTTGCGGTATCCCCTACAGGGAAAGTGCCAGGAGGGAAAAGTGAGGATTATGTTTAGACTTTCTCGGAACTGCTTCAAATCAACTAGATATCTTTGTGCTGTAAATCTCCCAACAGCCAAATGTAAAAGCAGCAAACATCTCGCTGTATGTTCCACATCCAAAGTGCCAAGAGAGAGCTTGCTCTCCCTGTCTTTGAGTACTGTTTGCACTGTCCCGATTACCTCTTTGCTAACATTCTCTTCAGAGCTGCAGTGAAACCAGGAACCACGTGGAGAAGGCACCCACACTGAAAATGCCTGGAAGGAACGTTGGGGCTTCTTCTCAGTGTCTCTGATATAGGGTTTCACTGTCCCGGGAAAGTCTCTGCTAACACCCTGCAGAGCGCTGTGCCCAATATACAGAAACGTCTTGCGGTATCCCCTACAGGGAAAGTGCCAGGAGGGAAAAGTGAGGATTATGTTTAGACTTTCTCTGAACTGCTTCAAATCAACTGGATATCTTTGTGCTGTAAATCTCCCAACAGCCAAACGCAAAAGCAGCAAACATCTCGCTGTATTTCCCACATCCAAAGTGCCAAGAGAGTAATGTAGAGCTTGCTCTCCCTGTCTTTGAGTACTGTTTGCACTGTCCCGATTACCTCTTTGCTAACATTCTCTTCAGAGCTGCAGTGAAACCAGGAACCACGTGGAGAAGGCACCAACTCTGAAAGTGCCTGGAATGAACGTTGGGGCTTCTTCTCAGTGTCTCTGATATAGGGTTTAACTGTCGCGGGAAAGTCTCTCCTAACAGCCTGCAGAGCGCTGTGCCCAATATACAGAAACGTCTTGCGGTATCCCCTACAGGAAAAGTGCCAGGAGGGAAAAGTGAGGATTATGCTTAGACTTTCTCGGAACTGCTTCAAATCAACTGGATATCTTTGTGCTGTAAACCTCCCAACAGCCAAATGTAAAAGCAGCAAACATCTCGCTGTATGTCCCACATCCAAAGTGCCAAGAGAGAGCTTGCTCTCCCTGTCTTTGAGTACTGTTTGCACTGTCCCGATTACCTCTTTGCTAACATTCTCTTCAGAGCTGCAGTGAAACCAGGAACCACGTGGAGAAGGCACCCACACTGAAAATGCCTGGAAGGAACGTTGGGGCTTCTTCTCAGTGTCTCTGATATAGGGTTTCACTGTCCCGGGAAAGTCTCTGCTAACACCCTGCAGAGCGCTGTGCCCAATATACAGAAACGTCTTGCGGTATCCCCTACAGGGAAAGTGCCAGGAGGGAAAAGTGAGGATTATGTTTAGACTTTCTCGGAAGTGCTTCAAATCAACTGGATATCTTTGTGCTGTAAATCTCCCAACAGCCAAACGCAAAAGCAGCAAACATCTCGCTGTATGTCCCACATCCAAAGTGCCAAGAGAGAGCTTGCTCTCCCTGTCTTTGAGTACTGTTTGCACTGTCCCGATTACCTCTTTGCTAACATTCTCTTCAGAGCTGCAGTGAAACCAGGAACCACATGGAGAAGGCACCAACTCTGAAAGTGCCTGGAAGGAACGTTGGGACTTCTTCTCAGTGTCTCTGATATAGGGTTTCACTGTCCCGGGAAAGTCTCTCCTAACAGCCTGCAGAGCGCTGTGCCCAATATACAGAAACGTCTTGCGGTATCCCCTACAGGGAAAGTGCCAGGAGGGAAAAGTGAGGATTATGTTTAGACTTTCTCGGAACTGCTTCAAATCAACTAGATATCTTTGTGCTGTAAATCTCCCAACAGCCAAATGTAAAAGCAGCAAACATCTCGCTGTATGTTCCACATCCAAAGTGCCAAGAGAGAGCTTGCTCTCCCTGTCTTTGAGTACTGTTTGCACTGTCCCGATTACCTCTTTGCTAACATTCTCTTCAGAGCTGCAGTGAAACCAGGAACCACGTGGAGAAGGCACCCACACTGAAAGTGCCTGGAAGGAACCTTGGGGCTTCTTCTCAGTGTCTCTGATATAGGGTTTCACTGTCCCGGGAAAGTCTCTGCTAACACCCTGCAGAGCGCTGTGCCCAATATACAGAAACGTCTTGCGGTATCCCCTACAGGGAAAGTGCCAGGAGGGAAAAGTGAGGATTATGTTTAGACTTTCTCGGAACTGCTTCAAATCAACTGGATATCTTTGTGCTGTAAATCTCCCAACAGCCAAACGCAAAAGCAGCAAACATCTCGCTGTATTTCCCACATCCAAAGTGCCAAGAGAGTAATGTAGAGCTTGCTCTCCCTGTCTTTGAGTACTGTTTGCACTGTCCCGATTACCTCTTTGCTAACATTCTCTTCAGAGCTGCAGTGAAACCAGGAACCACGTGGAGAAGGCACCAACTCTGAAAGTGCCTGGAAGGAACGTTGGGACTTCTTCTCAGTGTCTCTGATATAGGGTTTAACTGTCCCGGGAAAGTCTCTCCTAACAGCCTGCAGAGCGCTGTGCCCAATATACAGAAACGTCTTGCGGTATCCCCTACAGGAAAAGTGCCAGGAGGGAAAAGTGAGGATTATGCTTAGACTTTCTCGGAACTGCTTCAAATCAACTGGATATCTTTGTGCTGTAAACCTCCCAACAGCCAAACGCAAAAGCAGCAAACATCTCGCTGTATGTCCCACATCCAAAGTGCCAAGAGAGAGCTTGCTCTCCCTGTCTTTGAGTACTGTTTGCACTGTCCCGATTACCTCTTTGCTAACATTCTCTTCAGAGCTGCAGTGAAACCAGGAACCACGTGGAGAAGGCACCCACACTGAAAATGCCTGGAAGGAACGTTGGGGCTTCTTCTCAGTGTCTCTGATATAGGGTTTCACTGTCCCGGGAAAGTCTCTGCTAACACCCTGCAGAGCGCTGTGCCCAATATACAGAAACGTGTTGCGGTATCCCCTACAGGGAAAGTGCCAGGAGGGAAAAGTGAGGATTATGCTTAGACTTTCTCGGAACTGCTTCAAATCAACTGGATATCTTTGTGCTGTAAATCTCCCAACAGCCAAACGCAAAAGCAGCAAACATCTCGCTGTATGTCCCACATCCAAAGTGCCAAGACAGAGCTTGCTCTCCCTGTCTTTGAGTACTGTTTGCACTGTCCCGATTACCTCTTTGCTAACATTCTCTTCAGAGCTGCAGTGAAACCAGGAACCACGTGAAGAAGGCACCCACACCGAAAATGCCTGGAAGGAACGTTGGGGCTTCTTCTCAGTGTCTCTGATATAGGGTTTCACTGTCCCGGGAAAGTCTCTCCTAACAGCCTGCAGAGCGCTGTGCCCAATATACAGAAACGTCTTGCGGTATCCCCTACAGGGAAAGTGCCAGGAGGGAAAAGTGAGGATTATGTTTAGACTTTCTCGGAACTGCTTCAAATCAACTAGATATCTTTGTGCTGTAAATCTCCCAACAGCCAAATGTAAAAGCAGCAAACATCTCGCTGTATGTTCCACATCCAAAGTGCCAAGAGAGAGCTTGCTCTCCCTGTCTTTGAGTACTGTTTGCACTGTCCCAATTACCTCTTTGCTAACATTCTCTTCAGAGCTGCAGTGAAACCAGGAACCACGTGGAGAAGGCACCCACACTGAAAGTGCCTGGAAGGAACGTTGGGGCTTCTTCTCAGTGTCTCTGATATAGGGTTTCACTGTCCCCGGAAAAGTCTCTGCTAACACCCTGCAGAGCGCTGTGCCCAATATACAGAAACGTCTTGCGGTATCCCCTACAGGGAAAGTGCCAGGAGGGAAAAGTGAGGATTATGTTTAGACTTTCTCTGAACTGCTTCAAATCAACTGGATATCTTTGTGCTGTAAATCTCGCAACAGCCAAACGCAAAAGCAGCAAACATCTCGCTGTATGTCCCACATCCAAAGTGCCAAGAGAGAGCTTGCTCTCCCTGTCTTTGAGTACTGTTTGCACTGTCCCGATTACCTCTTTGCTAACATTCTCTTCAGAGCTGCAGTGAAACCAGGAACCACGTGGAGAAGGCACCAACTCTGAAAATGCCTGGAAGGAACGTTGGGGCTTCTTCTCAGTGTCTCTGATATAGGGTTTCACTGTCCCGGGAAAGTCTCTGCTAACACCCTGCAGAGCGCTGTGCCCAATATACAGAAACGTCTTGCGGTATCTCCTACAGGGAAAGTGCCAGGAGGGAAAAGTGAGGATTATGCTTAGACTTTCTCGGAACTGCTTCAAATCAACTGGATATCTTTGTGCTGTAAATCTCCCAACAGCCAAACGCAAAAGCAGCAAACATCTCGCTGTATGTCCCACATCCAAAGTGCCAAGATAGTAATGTAGAGCTTGCTCTCCCTGTCTTTGAGTACTGTTTGCACTGTCCCGATTACCTCTTTGCTAACATTCTCTTCAGAGCTGCAGTGAAACCAGGAACCACGTGGAGAAGGCACCAACTCTGAAAGTGCCTGGAAGGAACGTTGGGACTTCTTCTCAGTGTCTCTGATATAGGGTTTCACTGTCCCGGGAAAGTCTCTGCTAACACCCTGCAGAGCGCTGTGCCCAATATACAGAAACGTCTTGCGGTATCCCCTACAGGGAAAGTGCCAGGAGGGAAAAGTGAGGATTATGTTTAGACTTTCTCGGAACTGCTTCAAATCAACTAAATATCTTTGTGCTGTAAATCTCCCAACAGCCAAATGTAAAAGCAGCAAACATCTCGCTGTATGTCCCACATCCAAAGTGCCAAGAGAGAGCTTGCTCTCCCTGTCTTTGAGTACTGTTTGCACTGTCCCGATTACCTCTTTGCTAACATTCTCTTCAGAGCTGCAGTGAAACCAGGAACCACGTGGAGAAGGCACCCACACTGAAAGTGCCTGGAAGGAACGTTGGGGCTTCTTCTCAGTGTCTCTGATATAGGGTTTCACTGTCCCGGGAAAGTCTCTGCTAACACCCTGCAGAGCGCTGTGCCCAATATACAGAAACGTCTTGCGGTATCTCCTACAGGGAAAGTGCCAGGAGGGAAAAGTGAGGATTATGCTTAGACTTTCTCGGAACTGCTTCAAATCAACTGGATATCTTTGTGCTGTAAATCTCCCAACAGCCAAACGCAAAAGCAGCAAACATCTCGCTGTATGTCCCACATCCAAAGTGCCAAGAGAGTAATGTAGAGCTTGCTCTCCCTGTCTTTGAGTACTGTTTGCACTGTCCCGATTACCTCTTTGCTAACATTCTCTTCAGAGCTGCAGTGAAACCAGGAACCACGTGGAGAAGGCACCCACACTGAAAGTGCCTGGAAGGAACGTTGGGACTTCTTCTCAGTGTCTCTGATATAGGGTTTCACTGTCCCGGGAAAGTCTCTCCTAACAGCCTGCAGAGTGCTGTGCCCAATATACAGAAACGTCTTGCGGTATCCCCTACAGGGAAAGTGCCAGGAGGGAAAAGTGAGGATTATGTTTAGACTTTCTCGGAACTGCTTCAAATCAACTAGATATCTTTGTGCTGTAAATCTCCCAACAGCCAAATGTAAAAGCAGCAAACATCTCGCTGTATGTTCCACATCCAAAGTGCCAAGAGAGAGCTTGCTCTCCCTGTCTTTGAGTACTGTTTGCACTGTCCCAATTACCTCTTTGCTAACATTCTCTTCAGAGCTGCAGTGAAACCAGGAACCACGTGGAGAAGGCACCCACACTGAAAGTGCCTGGAAGGAACGTTGGGGCTTCTTCTCAGTGTCTCTGATATAGGGTTTCACTGTCCTGGGAAAGTCTCTGCTAACACCCTGCAGAGCGCTGTGCCCAATATACAGAAACGTCTTGCGGTATCCCCTACAGGGAAAGTGCCAGGAGGGAAAAGTGAGGATTATGTTTAGACTTTCTCGGAACTGCTTCAAATCAACTGGATATCTTTGTGCTGTAAATCTCCCAACAGCCAAACGCAAAAGCAGCAAACATCTCGCTGTATGTCCCACATCCAAAGTGCCAAGAGAGAGCTTGCTCTCCCTGTCTTTGAGTACTGTTTGCACTGTCCCGATTACCTCTTTGCTAACATTCTCTTCAGAGCTGCAGTGAAAAGAGGAACCACGTGGAGAAGGCACCCACACTGAAAATGCCTGGAAGGAACGTTGGGGCTTCTTCTCAGTGTCTCTGATATAGGGTTTCACTGTCCCGGGAAAGTCTCTGCTAACACCCTGCAGAGCGCTGTGCCCAATATACAGAAACGTGTTGCGGTATCCCCTACAGGGAAAGTGCCAGGAGGGAAAAGTGAGGATTATGTTTAGACTTTCTCGGAACTGCTTCAAATCAACTGGATATCTTTGTGCTGTAAATCTCCCAACAGCCAAACGCAAAAGCAGCAAACATCTCGCTGTATGTCCCACATCCAAAGTGCCAAGAGAGAGCTTGCTCTCCCTGTCTTTGAGTACTGTTTGCACTGTCCCGATTACCTCTTTGCTAACATTCTCTTCAGAGCTGCAGTGAAAAGAGGAACCACGTGGAGAAGGCACCCACACTGAAAATGCCTGGAAGGAACGTTGGGGCTTCTTCTCAGTGTCTCTGATATAGGGTTTCACTGTCCCGGGAAAGTCTCTGCTAACACCCTGCAGAGCGCTGTGCCCAATATACAGAAACGTGTTGCGGTATCCCCTACAGGGAAAGTGCCAGGAGGGAAAAGTGAGGATTATGTTTAGACTTTCTCGGAAGTGCTTCAAATCAACTGGATATCTTTGTGCTGTAAATCTCCCAACAGCCAAACGCAAAAGCAGCAAACATCTCGCTGTATGTCCCACATCCAAAGTGCCAAGAGAGTAATGTAGAGCTTGCTCTCCCTGTCTTTGAGTACTGTTTGCACTGTCCCGATTACCTCTTTGCTAACATTCTCTTCAGAGCTGCAGTGAAACCAGGAACCACGTGGAGAAGGCACCCACACTGAAAATGCCTGGAAGGAACGTTGGGGCTTCTTCTCAGTGTCTCTGATATAGGGTTTCACTGTCCCGGGAAAGTCTCTCCTAACACCCTGCAGAGCGCTGTGCCCAATATACAGAAACGTCTTGCGGTATCCCCTACAGGGAAAGTGCCAGGAGGGAAAAGTGAGGATTATGTTTAGACTTTCTCGGAACTGCTTCAAATCAACTGGATATCTTTGTGCTGTAAATCTCCCAACAGCCAAATGTAAAAGCAGCAAACATCTCGCTGTATGTTCCACATCCAAAGTGCCAAGAGAGAGCTTGCTCTCCCTGTCTTTGAGTACTGTTTGCACTGTCCCGATTACCTCTTTGCTAACATTCTCTTCAGAGCTGCAGTGAAACCAGGAACCACGTGGAGAAGGCACCCACACTGAAAGTGCCTGGAAGGAACGTTGGGGCTTCTTCTCAGTGTCTCTGATATAGGGTTTCACTGTCCCGGGAAAGTCTCTGCTAACACCCTGCAGAGCGCTGTGCCCAATATAAAGAAACGTCTTGCGGTATATCCTACAGGGAAAGTGCCAGGAGGGAAAAGTGAGGATTATGCTTAGACTTTCTCGGAACTGCTTCAAATCAACTGGATATCTTTGTGCTGTAAATCTCCCAACAGCCAAACGCAAAAGCAGCAAACATCTCGCTGTATGTCCCACATCCAAAGTGCCAAGAGAGAGCTTGCTCTCCCTGTCTTTGAGTACTGTTTGCACTGTCCCGATTACCTCTTTGCTAACATTCTCTTCAGAGCTGCAGTGAAAAGAGGAACCACGTGGAGAAGGCACCCACACTGAAAATGCCTGGAAGGAACGTTGGGGCTTCTTCTCAGTGTCTCTGATATAGGGTTTCACTGTCCCGGGAAAGTCTCTGCTAACACCCTGCAGAGCGCTGTGCCCAATATACAGAAACGTGTTGCGGTATCCCCTACAGGGAAAGTGCCAGGAGGGAAAAGTGAGGATTATGTTTAGACTTTCTCGGAACTGCTTCAAATCAACTGGATATCTTTGTGCTGTAAATCTCCCAACAGCCAAACGCAAAAGCAGCAAACATCTCGCTGTATGTCCCACATCCAAAGTGCCAAGAGAGAGCTTGCTCTCCCTGTCTTTGAGTACTGTTTGCACTGTCCCGATTACCTCTTTGCTAACATTCTCTTCAGAGCTGCAGTGAAAAGAGGAACCACGTGGAGAAGGCACCCACACTGAAAATGCCTGGAAGGAACGTTGGGGCTTCTTCTCAGTGTCTCTGATATAGGGTTTCACTGTCCCGGGAAAGTCTCTGCTAACACCCTGCAGAGCGCTGTGCCCAATATACAGAAACGTGTTGCGGTATCCCCTACAGGGAAAGTGCCAGGAGGGAAAAGTGAGGATTATGTTTAGACTTTCTCGGAAGTGCTTCAAATCAACTGGATATCTTTGTGCTGTAAATCTCCCAACAGCCAAACGCAAAAGCAGCAAACATCTCGCTGTATGTCCCACATCCAAAGTGCCAAGAGAGTAATGTAGAGCTTGCTCTCCCTGTCTTTGAGTACTGTTTGCACTGTCCCGATTACCTCTTTGCTAACATTCTCTTCAGAGCTGCAGTGAAACCAGGAACCACGTGGAGAAGGCACCCACACTGAAAATGCCTGGAAGGAACGTTGGGGCTTCTTCTCAGTGTCTCTGATATAGGGTTTCACTGTCCCGGGAAAGTCTCTCCTAACACCCTGCAGAGCGCTGTGCCCAATATACAGAAACGTCTTGCGGTATCCCCTACAGGGAAAGTGCCAGGAGGGAAAAGTGAGGATTATGTTTAGACTTTCTCGGAACTGCTTCAAATCAACTGGATATCTTTGTGCTGTAAATCTCCCAACAGCCAAATGTAAAAGCAGCAAACATCTCGCTGTATGTTCCACATCCAAAGTGCCAAGAGAGAGCTTGCTCTCCCTGTCTTTGAGTACTGTTTGCACTGTCCCGATTACCTCTTTGCTAACATTCTCTTCAGAGCTGCAGTGAAACCAGGAACCACGTGGAGAAGGCACCCACACTGAAAGTGCCTGGAAGGAACGTTGGGGCTTCTTCTCAGTGTCTCTGATATAGGGTTTCACTGTCCCGGGAAAGTCTCTGCTAACACCCTGCAGAGCGCTGTGCCCAATATACAGAAACGTCTTGCGGTATATCCTACAGGGAAAGTGCCAGGAGGGAAAAGTGAGGATTATGCTTAGACTTTCTCGGAACTGCTTCAAATCAACTGGATATCTTTGTGCTGTAAATCTCCCAACAGCCAAACGCAAAAGCAGCAAACATCTCGCTGTATGTCCCACATCCAAAGTGCCAAGAGAGAGCTTGCTCTCCCTGTCTTTGAGTACTGTTTGCACTGTCCCGATTACCTCTTTGCTAACATTCTCTTCAGAGCTGCAGTGAAACCAGGAACTACGTGGAGAAGGCACCCACACTGAAAATGCCTGGAAGGAACGTTGGGACTTCTTCTCAGTGTCTCTGATATAGGGTTTCACTGTCCCGGGAAAGTCTCTCCTAACAGCCTGCAGAGCGCTGTGCCCAATATACAGAAACGTCTTGCGGTATCCCCTACAGGGAAAGTGCCAGGAGGGAAAAGTGAGGATTATGTTTAGACTTTCTCTGAACTGCTTCAAATCAACTGGATATCTTTGTGCTGTAAATCTCCCAACAGCCAAATGTAAAAGCAGCAAACATCTCGCTGTATGTCCCACATCCAAAGTGCCAAGAGAGAGCTTGCTCTCCCTGTCTTTGAGTACTGTTTGCACTGTCCCGATTACCTCTTTGCTAACATTCTCTTCAGAGCTGCAGTGAAACCAGGAACCACGTGAAGAAAGCACCCACACTGAAAATGCCTGGAAGGAACGTTGGGGCTTCTTCTCAGTGTCTATGATATAGGGTTTCACTGTCCCGGGAAAGTCTCTGCTAACACCCTGCAGAGCGCTGTGCCCAATATACAGAAACGTCTTGCAGCATCTCCTACAGGGAAAGTGCCAGGAGGAATTGTCGACCTTGTTCTCAGTGTCTCTGAGAATTGCTCTGATTATCCCTGTGACCTCTTTGCTAAGACTCTCCAGAAAGCCGTCCTCAAAACCAACACACATCTTGACATATCTCCCACACTGATCGCACTGTCTCCAGAAACGGCATTCAAGGAGCCAGGAACTTTTCTGCCCACACTGTCCGGGGACAGTTCCTAAAACCAATATACATCCTGCTATATCTCCCACATGGAAAGTGCCAGGAGGGAAAAGTGAGGATTATGCTTAGACTTTCTCGGAACTGCTTCAAATCAACTAGATATCTTTGTGCTGTATATCTCCCAACAGCCAAACGCAAAAGCAGCAAACATCTCGCTGTATGTCCCACATCCAAAGTGCCAAGAGAGAGCTTGCTCTCCCTGTCTTTGAGTACTGTTTGCACTGTCCCGATTACCTCTTTGCTAACATTCTCTTCAGAGCTGCAGTGAAACCAGGAACCACGTGGAGAAGGCACCCACACTGAAAATGCCTGGAAGGAACTTTGGGGCTTCTTCTCAGTGTCTCTGACATAGGGTTTCACTGTCCCGGGAAAGTCTCTGCTAACACCCTGCAGAGTGCTGTGCCCAATATACAGAAACGTCTTGCAGCATCTCCTACAGGGAAAGTGCCAGGAGGAATTGTCGACCTTGTTCTCAGTGTCTCTGAGAATTGCTCTGATTATCCCTGTGACCTCTTTGCTAAGACTCTCCAGAAAGCCGTCCTCAAAACCAACACACATCTTGACATATCTCCCACACTGATCGCACTGTCTCCAGAAACGGCATTCAAGGAGCCAGGAACTTTTCTGCCCACACTGTCCGGGGACAGTTCCTAAAACCAATATACATCCTGCTATATCTCCCACATGGAAAGTGCCAGGAGGGAAAAGTGAGGATTATGCTTAGACTTTCTCGGAACTGCTTCAAATCAACTAGATATCTTTGTGCTGTATATCTCCCAACAGCCAAACGCAAAAGCAGCAAACATCTCGCTGTATGTCCCACATCCAAAGTGCCAAGAGAGTAATGTAGAGCTTGCTCTCCCTGTCTTTGAGTACTGTTTGCACTGTCCCGATTACCTCTTTGCTAACATTCTCTTCAGAGCTGCAGTGAAACCAGGAACCACGTGGAGAAGGCACCCACACTGAAAGTGCCTGGAAGGAACGTTGGGGCTTCTTCTCAGTGTCTCTGACACAGGGTTTCACTGTCCCGGGAAAGTCTCTGCTAACACCCTGCAGAGCGCTGTGCCCAATATACAGAAACGTCTTGCGGTATCTCCTACAGGGAAAGTTCCAGGAGGGAAAAGTGAGGATTATGCTTAGACTTTCTCTGAACTGCTTCAAATCAACTGGATATCTTTGTGCTGTAAATCTCCCAACAGCCAAATGTAAAAGCAGCAAACATCTCGCTGTATGTCCCACATCCAAAGTGCCAAGAGAGTAATGTAGAGCTTGCTCTCCCTGTCTTTGAGTACTGTTTGCACTGTCCCGATTACCTCTTTGCTAACATTCTCTTCAGAGCTGCAGTGAAACCAGGAACCACGTGGAGAAGGCACCAACTCTGAAAGTGCCTGGAATGAACGTTGGGACTTCTTCTCAGTGTCTCTGATATAGGGTTTAACTGTCCCGGGAAAGTCTCTCCTAACAGCCTGCAGAGCGCTGTGCCCAATATACAGAAACGTCTTGCGGTATCCCCTACAGGAAAAGTGCCAGGAGGGAAAAGTGAGGATTATGTTTAGACTTTCTCGGAACTGCTTCAAATCAACTGGATATCTTTGTGCTGTAAACCTCCCAACAGCCAAATGTAAAAGCAGCAAACATCTCGCTGTATGTCCCACATCCAAAGTGCCAAGAGAGAGCTTGCTCTCCCTGTCTTTGAGTACTGTTTGCACTGTCCCGATTACCTCTTTGCTAACATTCTCTTCAGAGCTGCAGTGAAACCAGGAACCACGTGGAGAAGGCACCCACACTGAAAATGCCTGGAAGGAACGTTGGGGCTTCTTCTCAGTGTCTCTGATATAGGGTTTCACTGTCCCGGGAAAGTCTCTGCTAACACCCTGCAGAGCGCTGTGCCCAATATACAGAAACGTGTTGCGGTATCCCCTACAGGGAAAGTGCCAGGAGGGAAAAGTGAGGATTATGCTTAGACTGTCTCGGAACTGCTTCAAATCAACTGGATATCTTTGTGCTGTAAATCTCCCAACAGCCAAACGCAAAAGCAGCAAACATCTCGCTGTATGTCCCACATCCAAAGTGCCAAGAGAGAGCTTGCTCTCCCTGTCTTTGAGTACTGTTTGCACTGTCCCGATTACCTCTTTGCTAACATTCTCTTCAGAGCTGCAGTGAAACCAGGAACCACGTGAAGAAGGCACCCACACCGAAAATGCCTGGAAGGAACGTTGGGGCTTCTTCTCAGTGTCTCTGATATAGGGTTTCACTGTCCCGGGAAAGTCTCTCCTAACACCCTGCAGAGCGCTGTGCCCAATATACAGAAACGTCTTGCAGTATCCCCTACAGGGAAAGTGCCAGGAGGGAAAAGTGAGGATTATGTTTAGACTTTCTCGGAACTGCTTCAAATCAACTAGATATCTTTGTGCTGTAAATCTCCCAACAGCCAAATGTAAAAGCAGCAAACATCTCACTGTATGTTCCACATCCAAACTGCCAAGAGAGAGCTTGCTCTCCCTGTCTTTGAGTACTGTTTGCACTGTCCCAATTACCTCTTTGCTAACATTCTCTTCAGAGCTGCAGTGAAACCAGGAACCACGTGGAGAAGGCACCCACACTGAAAGTGCCTGGAAGGAACGTTGGGACTTCTTCTCAGTGTCTCTGATATAGGGTTTCACTGTCCCGGGAAAGTCTCTGCTAACACCCTGCAGAGCGCTGTGCCCAATATACAGAAACGTCTTGCGGTATCCCCTACAGGGAAAGTGCCAGGAGGGAAAAGTGAGGATTATGTTTAGACTTTCTCGGAACTGCTTCAAATCAACTAAATATCTTTGTGCTGTAAATCTCCCAACAGCCAAAT
>NW_026961664.1:0-66000 GCF_963924245.1 Chroicocephalus ridibundus
CGCCACGTGTGCGCCGGTGGCAGCGAGGCTGACGTCCGCCGCAAAGCCCGCAGCCCCACGGGCTGTGGGGCCACGCGAGCGGCTGCCAAATAGCTTTCCAACGAGGCATGGCTTTCCCTCCTGGCTCTTCGGGCGTGGGAGCTGTAGCCAGAGCCGCGGCCCTACTGGAAAATGCTTCGCACGCTGGTGCGGCAGCGCCACGTGGGCGCCGGTGGCAGCGAGGCTGACGGCCGCCGCAAAGCCCGCAGCCCCACGGGCTGTGGGGCCACGCGAGCGGCTGCCAAAGAGCTTTCCAACGAGGCACGGCTTTCCCTCCTGGCTCTTCGGGCGTGGGAGCTGTCGCCAGAGCCGCGGCCCTACTCGAAAATGCTTCGCAGGCTGGCGCGGCTGCACCTGCTGGGCGCCGGTGGCGGGGAGGCTGACGATCGCCGCAAAGCCTACAGCCACACGGGCTGTGGGGCCACGCGAGCGGCTGCCAAAGAGCTTTCCAACGAGGCACGGCTTTCCCTCCTGGCTCTTCGGGCATGGGAGCTGTCGCCAGAGCCGCGGCCCTACTGCAAAATGCTTCGCAGGCTGGCGCGGCTGTACCTGGTGGGCGCAGGTGGCGGGGAGGCTGACCGTCGCCGCAAAGCCCGCAACCACACGGGCTGTGGGGCCACGCGAGCGGCTGCCAAAGAGCTTTCCAACGAGGCATGGCTTTCCCTCCTGGCTCTTCGGGCGTGGGAGCTGTCGCCAGAGACGCGGCCCTACCGGAAAATGCTTCGCAGGCTGGCGCAGCGGCGCCACGTGGGCGCCAGTGGCAGCGAGGCTGACGGCCGCCGCAAAGCCCGCAGCCCCACGGGCTGTTTCGCCAGGCGAGCGGCTGCCAAAGAGCTTTCCAACGAGGCACGGCTTTCCCTCCTTGGTCTTTGGGCGTGGGAGCTGTCGCCAGAGCCGCGGCCCTACCGGAAAATGCTTCGCAGGCTGGCGCGGCTGTACCTGGTGGGCGCCGGTGGCGCCGAGGCTGACGGCCGACGCAAAGCCCGCAGCCCCACGGGCTGTGGGGCCACGCGAGCGGCTGCCAAAGAGCTTTCCAACGAGGCACGGCTTTCCCTCCTGGCTCTTCGGGCGTGGGAGCTGTCGCCAGAGCCGCGGCCCTACTGGAAAATGCTTCGCAGGCTGGCGCGGCTGCACGTGGTGCGCGCCGGTGGCGGGGAGGCTGACCGTCGCCGCAAAGCCCGCAGCCACACGGGCTGTGGGGCCACGCGAGCGGCTGCCAAAGAGCTTTCCAACGAGGCATGGCTTTCCCTCCTGGCTCTTCGGGCTTGGGAGCTGTCGCCAGAGCTACAGACCTACCGGAAAATGCTTCGTAAGGTGGCGCGGCAGCGCCACGTGGGTGCCGGTGTCGCCGAGGCTGACGGCCGCCGCAAAGCCCGCAGCCCCACGGGCTGTGGGGCCACGCGAGCGGCTGCCAAAGAGCTTTCCAACGAGGCACGGCTTTGCCTCCTGGCTCTTCGGGCGTGGGAGCTGTCGCCAGAGCCGCGGCCCTACCGGAAAATGCTTCGCAGGCTGGTGCGGCGGTGCCATGTGGTCGCCGGTGGCGCCGAGGCTGACGGCCGCCGCAAAGCCCGCAGCCCCACGGGCTGTGGGGCCACGCGAGCGGCTGCCAAAGAGCTTTCCAACGAGGCATGGCTTTCCCTCCTGGCTCTTCGGGCGTGGGAGCTGTCGCCAGAGCCGCGGCCCTACAGGAAAATGCTTTGCAGGCTGGCGCGGCTGCACCTGGTGGGCGCCGGTGGCACCGAGGCTGATGGCCGCCGCAAAGCCCGCAGCCCCACGGGCTGTTTCGCCAGGCGAGCGGCTGCCAAAGAGCTTTCCAACGAGGCACGGCTTTCCCTCCTGACTCTTCGGGCGTGGGAGCTGTCGCCAGAGCCGCGGCCCTACATGAAAATGCTTCGCAGGCTGGCGCGGCGGCGCGACGTGGGCGCCGGTGGCGCCGAGGCTGACGGCCGCTGCAAAGCCCGCAGCCCCACGGGCTGTGGGGCCACACGAGCGGCTGCCAAAGAGCTTTCCAACGAGGCACGGCTTTCCCTCCTGGCTCTTCGGGCGTGGGAGCTGTCGCCAGAGCCGCGGCCCTACAGGAAAAGGCTTCGAAGGCTGGCGCGGCTGCACCTGGTGGGCGCCGGTGGCACCGAGGCTGACGGCCGCCGCAAAGCCCACAGCCCCACGGGCTGTGGGGCCATGCGAGCGGCTGCCAAAGAGCTTTCCAACGAGGCACGGCTTTCCCACCCTGCTCTTCGGGTGTGGGAGCTGTCGCCAGACTCGCGGCACTACCGGAAAATGCTCTGCATGCTGGCGCGGCGGCGCCAAGTGGGCGCCGGTGGCGCCGAGGCTGACGGAGGCCGCAAAGCCCGCAGCCCCACGGGCTGTTTCGCCAGGCGAGCGGCTGCCAAAGAGCTTTCCAACGAGGCACGGCTTTCCCTCCTGGCTCTTCGGGCGTGGGAGCTGTCGCCAGAGCCGCGGCCCTACTGGAAAATGCTTCGCAGGCTAGCACGGCTGCACCTGGTAGGCGCCGGTGGCGGGGAGGCTGACGGTCGCCGCAAAGCCCGCAGCCACACGGGCTGTGGGGCCACGCGAGCGGCTGCCAAAGAGCTTTCCAACGAGGCACGGCTTTGCCTCCTGGCTCTTCGGGCGTGGGAGCTGTCGCCAGAGCCGCGGCCCTACTGGAAAATGCTTCGCAGACTGGCGCGGCTGCACCTGGTGGGCGCAGGTGGCGGGGAGGCTGACCGTCGCCGCAAAGCCCGCAGCCACACGGGCTATGGGGCCACGCGAGCGGCTGCCAAAGAGCTTTCCAACGAGGCATGGCTTTCCCTCCTGGCTCTTCGGGCTTGGTAGCTGTGGCCAGAGCCGCAGACCTACCGGAAAATGCTTCGTAAGCTGGCGCGGCAGCGCCACGTGGGCGCCGGTGTCGCCGAGGCTGACGGCCGCCATAAAGCCTGCAGCCCCACGGGCTGTGGGGCCACGCGAGAGGCTGCCAAACAGCTTTCCAACGAGGCACGGCTTTCCCTCCTGGCTCTTCGGGCGTGGGAGCTGTCGCCATAGTTGCGGCCCTACCGGAAAATACTTTGCAGGCTGGTGGGGCGGCGCCAGGTGGGCGCCGGTGGCGCCGAGGCTGAAGGCCACCGCAAAGCCCGCAGCCCCACGGGCTGTGGGGCCACGCGAGCGGCTGCCAAAGAACTTTCCAACAAGGCACGGCTTTCCCTCCTGGCTCTTCGAGCGTGGGAGCTGTCGCCAGAGACGCGGCCCTACCGGAAAATGCTTCGCAGGCTGGCGCAGCAGCGCCACGTGTGCGCCGGTGGCAGCGAGGCTGACGTCCGCCGCAAAGCCCGCAGCCCCACGGGCTGTGGGGCCACGCGAGCGGCTGCCAAATAGCTTTCCAACGAGGCATGGCTTTCCCTCCTGGCTCTTCGGGCGTGGGAGCTGTAGCCAGAGCCGCGGCCCTACTGGAAAATGCTTCGCACGCTGGTGCGGCAGCGCCACGTGGGCGCCGGTGGCAGCGAGGCTGACGGCCGCCGCAAAGCCCGCAGCCCCACGGGCTGTGGGGCCACGCGATCGGCTGCCAAAGAGCTTTCCAACGAGGCACGGCTTTCCCTCCTGGCTCTTCGGGCGTGGGAGCTGTCGCCAGAACCGCGGCCCTACCGGAAAATGCTTCGCAGGCTGGCGCAGCAGCGCCACGTGTGCGCCGGTGGCAGCGAGGCTGACGTCCGCCGCAAAGCCCGCAGCCCCACGGGCTGTGGGGCCACGCGAGCGGCTGCCAAAGAACTTTCCAACAAGGCACGGCTTTCCCTCCTGGCTCTTCGGGCGTGGGAGCTGTAGCCAGAGCCGCGGCCCTACTGGAAAATGCTTCGCAGGCTGGTGCGGCAGCGCCAGGTGGGCGCCGGTGGCAGCGAGGCTGACGGCCGCCGCAAAGCCCGCAGCCCCACGGGCTGTGGGGCCACGCGAGCGGCTGCCAAAGAGCTTTCCAACGAGGCACGGCTTTCCCTCCTGGCTCTTCGGGCGTGGGAGCTGTCGCCAGAGCCGCGGCCCTACTCGAAAATGCTTCGCAGGCTGGCGCGGCTGCACCTGCTGGGCGCCGGTGGCGGGGAGGCTGACGATCGCCGCAAAGCCTACAGCCACACGGGCTGTGGGGCCACGCGAGCGGCTGCCAAAGAGCTTTCCAACGAGGCACGGCTTTCCCTCCTGGCTCTTCGGGCATGGGAGCTGTCGCCAGAGCCGCGGCCCTACTGCAAAATGCTTCGCAGGCTGGCGCGGCTGTACCTGGTGGGCGCAGGTGGCGGGGAGGCTGACCGTCGCCGCAAAGCCCGCAACCACACGGGCTGTGGGGCCACGCGAGCGGCTGCCAAAGAGCTTTCCAACGAGGCATGGCTTTCCCTCCTGGCTCTTCGGGCGTGGGAGCTGTCGCCAGAGACGCGGCCCTACCGGAAAATGCTTCGCAGGCTGGCGCAGCGGCGCCACGTGGGCGCCAGTGGCAGCGAGGCTGACGGCCGCCGCAAAGCCCGCAGCCCCACGGGCTGTTTCGCCAGGCGAGCGGCTGCCAAAGAGCTTTCCAACGAGGCACGGCTTTCCCTCCTTGGTCTTTGGGCGTGGGAGCTGTCGCCAGAGCCGCGGCCCTACCGGAAAATGCTTCGCAGGCTGGCGCGGCTGTACCTGGTGGGCGCCGGTGGCGCCGAGGCTGACGGCCGACGCAAAGCCCGCAGCCCCACGGGCTGTGGGGCCACGCGAGCGGCTGCCAAAGAGCTTTCCAACGAGGCACGGCTTTCCCTCCTGGCTCTTCGGGCGTGGGAGCTGTCGCCAGAGCCGCGGCCCTACTGGAAAATGCTTCGCAGGCTGGCGCGGCTGCACGTGGTGCGCGCCGGTGGCGGGGAGGCTGACCGTCGCCGCAAAGCCCGCAGCCACACGGGCTGTGGGGCCACGCGAGCGGCTGCCAAAGAGCTTTCCAACGAGGCATGGCTTTCCCTCCTGGCTCTTCGGGCTTGGGAGCTGTCGCCAGAGCTACAGACCTACCGGAAAATGCTTCGTAAGGTGGCGCGGCAGCGCCACGTGGGTGCCGGTGTCGCCGAGGCTGACGGCCGCCGCAAAGCCCGCAGCCCCACGGGCTGTGGGGCCACGCGAGCGGCTGCCAAAGAGCTTTCCAACGAGGCACGGCTTTGCCTCCTGGCTCTTCGGGCGTGGGAGCTGTCGCCAGAGCCGCGGCCCTACCGGAAAATGCTTCGCAGGCTGGTGCGGCGGTGCCATGTGGTCGCCGGTGGCGCCGAGGCTGACGGCCGCCGCAAAGCCCGCAGCCCCACGGGCTGTGGGGCCACGCGAGCGGCTGCCAAAGAGCTTTCCAACGAGGCATGGCTTTCCCTCCTGGCTCTTCGGGCGTGGGAGCTGTCGCCAGAGCCGCGGCCCTACTGGAAAATGCTTCGCAGGCTGGCACGGCTGCACCTGGTAGGCGCCGGTGGCGGGGAGGCTGACGGTCGCCGCAAAGCCTACAGCCACACGGGCTGTGGGGCCACGCGAGCGGCTGCCAAAGAGCTTTCCAACGAGGCACGGCTTTCCCTCCTGGCTCTTCGGGCGTGGGAGCTGTCGCCAGAGCCGCGGCCCTACCGGAAAATGCTTCGCAGGCTGGCGCGGCTGCACCTGGTGGGCGCCGGTGGCGGGGAGGCTGACGGCCGCCGCAAAGCCCGCAGCCCCATGGGCTGTGGGGCCACGCGATCGGCTGCCAAAGAGCTTTCCAACGAGGCACGGCTTTCCCTCCTGGCTCTTCGGGCGTGGGAGCTGTCGCCAGAGCTACGGCCCTTCCAGAAAATGCTTCGCAGGCTGGTGCGGCAGCGCCACGTGGGCGCCGGTAGCAGCGAGGCTGACGGCCGTGGCAAAGCCCGCAGCCCCACGGGCTGTGGGGCCACGCGAGCGGCTGCCAAAGAGCTTTCCAACGAGGCACGGCTTTCCCTCCTGGCTCTTTGGGCTTGGGAGCTGTCGCCAGAGTTGCGGCCCTACCGGAAAATGCTTTGCAGGCTGGTGGGGCGGCGCCACGTTGGCGCCGGTGGCTCCGAGGCTGACGGCCGCCGCAAAGGCCGCAACCCCACGGCCTGTGGGGCCACGCGAGCGGCTGCCAAAGAGCTTTCCAACGAGGCATGGCTTTCCCTCCTGGCTCTTCGGGCGTGGGAGCTGTCGCCAGAACCGCGGCCCTACTGGAAAATGCTTCGCAGGCTGGCGCGGCTGCACCTGCTGGGCGCCGGTGGCGCCGAGGCTGACGGCCGCCGCAAAGGCCGCAACCCCACGGGCTGTGGGGCCACGCGAGCAGCTGTCAAAGAGCTTTCCAACGAGGCACGGCTTTCCCTCCTGGCTCTTCGGGCGTGGGAGCTGTCGCCAGAGCCGCGGCCCTACCGGAAAATGCTTCGCAGGCCGGCGCAGCGGCGCCACGTGGGCGCCGGTGGCAGCGAGGCTGATGTCCGCCGCAAAGCCCGCAGCCCCACGGGCTGTGGGGCCACGCGAGCGGCTGCCAAAGAGCTTTCCAACGAGGCATGGCTTTCCCTCCTGGCTCTTCGGGCGTGGGAGCTGTCGTCAGAGACGCGGCCCTACCGGAAAATGCTTCGCAGGCTAGTGCGGCCGTGCCACGTGGGTGCCGGTGGCGCCGAGGCTGACGGCCGCGGCAAAGCCCGCAGCCCCACGGCCTGTGGGGCCATGCGAGCGGCTGCCAAAGAGCTTTCCAACGAGGCACGGCTTTCCCTCCTGGCTCTTCGGGCGTGGGAGCTGTCGCCAGAGCCGCGGCCCTATTGGAAAATGCTTCGCAGGCTGGCGCGGCTGCACCTGGTGGGCGCAGGTGGCGGGGAGGCTGACCGTCGCCGCAAAGCCCGCAGCCACACGGGCTGTGGGGCCACGCGAGCGGCTGCCAAAGAGCTTTCCAACGAGGCATGGCTTTCCCTCCTGGCTCTTCGGGCTTGGTAGCTGTGGCCAGAGCTGCGGCCCTACCGGAAAATGCTTCGTAAGCTGGCGCGGCAGCGCCACGTGGGCGCCGGTGTCGCCGAGGCTGACGGCCGCCATAAAGCCCACAGCCCCACGGGCTGTGGGGCCACGCGAGCGGCTGCCAAAGAACTTTCCAACAAGGCACGGCTTTCCCTCCTGGCTCTTCGGGCGTGGGAGCTGTCGCCAGAGCCGCGGCCCTACCGGAAAATGCTTCGCAGGCTGGCGCAGCGGCGCCACGTGTGCGCCGGTGGCAGCGAGGCTGACGTCCGCCGCAAAGCCCGCAGCCCCACGGGCTGTGGGGCCACGCGAGCGGCTGCCAAAGAGCTTTCCAACGAGGCACGGCTTTCCCTCCCGGCTCTTCGGGCGTGGGAGCTGTCGCCAGAGCTGCGGCCCTACCGGAAAATGCTTCGCAGGCTGGTGCGGCCGTGCCACGTGGGTGCCGGTGGCGCCGAGGCTGACGGCCGCGGCAAAGCCCGCAGCCCCACGGGCTGTTTCGCCAGGCGAGCGGCTGCCAAAGAGCTTTCCAACGAGGCACGGCTTTCCCTCCTAGCTCTTCGGGCGTGGGAGCTGTCGCCAGAGACGCGGCCCTACCGGAAAATGCTTCGCAGGCTGGCGCAGCGGCGCCACGTGGGCGCCGGTGGCAGCGAGGCTGACGGCCGCCGCAAAGCCCGCAGCCCCACGGGCTGTTTCGCCAGGCGAGCGGCTGCCAAAGAGCTTTCCAACGAGGCACGGCTTTCCCTCCTTGGTCTTTGGGCGTGGGAGCTGTCGCCAGAGCCGCGGCCCTACCGGAAAATGCTTCGCAGGCTGGCGCGGCTGTACCTGGTGGGCGCCGGTGGCGCCGAGGCTGACGGCCGACGCAAAGCCCGCAGCCCCACGGGCTGTGGGGCCACGCGAGCGGCTGCCAAAGAGCTTTCCAACGAGGCACGGCTTTCCCTCCTGGCTCTTCGGGCGTGGGAGCTGTCGCCGAGCCGCGGCCCTACCGGAAAATGCTTCGCAGGCTGGTGCGGCGGTGCCATGTGGTCGCCGGTGGCGCCGAGGCTGACGGCCGCCGCAAAGCCCGCAGCCCCACGGGCTGTGGGGCCACGCGAGCGGCTGCCAAAGAGCTTTCCAACGAGGCACGACTTTCCCTCCTAGCTCTTCGGGCGTGGGAGCTGTCGCCAGAGACGCGGCCCTACCAGAAAATGCTTCGCAGGCTGGCGCAGCGGCGCCACGTGGGCGCCGGTGGCAGCGAGGCTGACGGCCGCCGCAAAGCCCGCAGCCCCACGGGCCGTGGGGCCACGCGAGCGGCTGCCAAAGAGCTTTCCAACGAGGCACCGCTTTCCCTCCTGGCTCTTCAGGCGTGGGAGCTGTCGCCAGAGCCGCGGCCCTACTGGAAAATGCTTCGCAGGCTGGCGCGGCTGCACCTGGTGGGCGCCGGTGGCGGGGAGGCTGACGGTCGCCGCAAAGCCCGCAGCCCCACGGGCTGTGGGGCCACGCGAGCGGCTGCCAAAGAGCTTTCCAACGAGGCACGGCTTTCCCTCCTGGCTCTTCGTGCTTGGGAGCTGTCGCCAGAGTTGCGGCCCTACCGGAAAATGCTTTGCAGGCTGGTGGGGCGGCGCCACGTTGGCGCCGGTGGCTCCGAGGCTGACGGCCGCCGCAAAGCCCGCAGCCCCACGGGCTGTGGGGCCACGCGAGCGGCTGTCAAAGAGCTTTCCAACGAGGCACGGCTTTCCCTCCTGGCTCTTCGGGCGTGGGAGCTGTCGCCAGAACCGCGGCCCTACTGGAAAATGCTTCGCAGGCTGGCGCGGCTGCACCGGCTGGGCGCCGGTGGCGCCGAGGCTGACGGCCGCCGCAAAGCCCGCAGCCCCACGGGCTGTGGGGCCACGCGAGCAGCTGCCAAAGAGCTTTCCAACGAGGCACGGCTTTCCCTCCTGGCTCTTCGGGCGTGGGAGCTGTCGCCAGAGCCGCGGCCCTACCGGAAAATGCTTCGCAGGCTGGCGCAGCGGCGCCACGTGGGCGCAGGTGGCAGCGAGGCTGACGGCCGCCGCAAAACCCGCAGCCCCACGGGCTGTGGGGCCACGCGAGCGGCTGCCAAAGAGCTTTCCAACGAGGCACGGCTTTCCCTCCTGGCTCTTCGGGCGTGGGAGCTGTCGCCAGAGCCGCGGCGCTACTGGAAAATGCTTCGCAGGCTGGCGCGGCTGCACCTGGTGTGCGCCGGTGGCAGGGAGGCTGACGGCCGCCGCAAAGCCCGCAGCCACACGGGCTGTGGGGCCACGCGAGCGGCTGCCAAAGAGCTTTCCAACGAGGCACGGCTTTCCCTCCTGGCTCTTCGGGCGTGGGAGGTGTCGCCAGAGCGGCGGCCCTACAGGAATATGCTTCGCAGGCTGGCGCGGCGGCTCCACATGGGCGCCGGTGGCGGCGAGGCTGACGGCCGCCGCAAAGCCCGCAGCCCCACGGGCTGTGGGGCCACGCGAGCGGCTGCCAAAGAGCTTTCCAACGAGGCACGGCTTTCCCTCCTGGCTCTTCGGGCGTGGGAGCTGTCGCCAGAGCCGCGGCCCTACTGGAAAATGCTTCGCAGGCTGGCGCGGCTGCACCTGGTGGGCGCCGGTGGCGGGGAGGCTGACTGTCGCCGCAAAGCCCGCAGCCACACGGGCTGTGGGGCCACGCGAGCGGCTGCCAAAGAGCTTTCCAACAAGGCACGGCTTTCCCTCCTGGCTCTTCGGGCGTGGGAGCTGTCGCCAGAGCCGCGGCCCTACAGGGAAATGCTTCGCAGGCTGGCGCGGCGGCTCCACATGGGCACCGGTGGCGGGGAGGCTGACGGCCGCCACAAAGCCCGCAGCCCCACGGGCTGTGGGGCTACGCGAGCGGCTGCCAAAGAGCTTTCCAACGAGGCACGGCTTTCCCTCCTGGCTCTTCGTGCTTGGGAGCTGTCGCCAGAGTTGCGGCCCTACCGGAAAATGCTTTGCAGG
The DNA here is from genome assembly GCF_963924245.1 of Chroicocephalus ridibundus. NCBI lineage: Eukaryota > Metazoa > Chordata > Aves > Charadriiformes > Laridae > Chroicocephalus > Chroicocephalus ridibundus. The sequence continues at coordinate 9,933 of NW_026961664.1, forward strand.
CTGGTGGGGCGGCGCCACGTGGGCGCCAGTGGCTCCGAGGCTGACGGCCGCCGCAAAGCCCGCAGCCCCACGGGCTGTTTCGCCAGGCGAGCGGCTGCCAAAGAGCTTTCCAACGAGGCACGGCTTTCCCTCCTGGCTCTTCGGGCGTGGGAGCTGTCGCCAGAGCAGCGGCCCTACCGGAAAATGCTTCGCAGGCTGGCGCGGCTGTACCTGGTGGGCGCCGGTGGCGCCGAGGCTGATGGCCGCCGCAAAGCCCGCAGCCCCACGGGCTGTGGGGCCACGCGAGCGGCTGCCAAGAAGCTTGCCAACGAGGCACGGCTTTCCCTCCTGGCTCTTCGGGCGTGGGAGCTGTCGCCAGAGACGCGGACCTCCCGGAAAATGCTCTGCAGGCTGGCGCAGCGGCGCCACGTGGGCGCCGGTGGCAGCGAGGCTGACGGCCGCCGCAAAGCCCGCAGCCCCACGGGCTGTGGGGCCACACGAGCGGCCGCCAAAGAGCTTTCCAAGGAGGCACGGCTTTCCCTCCTGGCTCTTCAGGCGTGGGAGCTGTCGCCAGAGCTACGGCACTACCAGAAAATGCTTCGCAGGCTGGCGCGGCGGCGCCATGTGGGCGCCAGTGGCAGCGAGGCTGACGGCCGCCGCAAAGCCCGCAGCCCCACGGGCTGTGGGGCCACGCGAGAGGCTGCCAAAGAGCTTTCCAACGAGGCACGGCTTTCCACCCCGGCTCTTCGGGCGTGAGAGCTGTCGCCAAAGCTGCGGCCCTACCGGAATAATGCTTCGCAGGCTAGTGCGGCCGTGCCACGTGGGTGCCAGTGGCGCCGAGGCTGACGGCCGCCGCAAAGCCCGCAGCCCCACAGGCTGTGGGGCCACGCGAGCGGCTGCCAAAGAGCTTTCCAACGAGGCACGGCTTTCCCTCCTGGCTCTTCGGGCGTGGGAGCTGTCGCCAGAGTTGCGGCCCTACCGGAAAATGCTTTGCAGGCTGGTGGGGCGGCGCCACGTGGGCGCCGGTGGCTCCGAGGCTGACGGCCGCCGCAAAGCCCGCAGCCCCACGGGCTGTGGGGCCACGCGAGCGGCTGCCAAAGAGCTTTCCAACGAGGCACGGCTTTCCCTCCTGGCTCTTCGGGCGTGGGAGCTGTCGCCAGAGCCGCGGCCCTACCGGAAAATGCTTCGCAGGCTGGCGCGGCTGTACCTGGTGGGCGCCGGTGGCGCCGAGGCTGACGGCCGCCGCAAAGCCCGCAGCCCCACGGGCTGTGGGGCCACGCGAGCGGCTGCCAAAGAGCTTTCAACGAGGCACGGCTTTCCCTCCTACCTCTTCGGCCGTGGGAGCTGTCGCCAGAGTCGCGGCCCTACCGGAAAAAGCTCTGCATGCTTGCGCGGCGGCGCCACATGTGCACCGTTAGCGGAGACGCTGACGGCCGCCGCAAAGCCCGCAGCCCCACGGGCTGTTTCGCCAGGCGAGCGGCTGCCAAAGAGCTTTCCAACGAGGCACGGCTTTCCCTCCTGGCTCTTCGGGCGTGGGAGCTGTCGCCAGAGCCGCGGCCCTACTGGAAAATGCTTCGCAGGCTGGCGCGGCAGCACCCCGTGGGCGCCGGTGTCGCTGAGGCTGACGTCCGCCGAAAAGCCCGCAGCCCCACGGGCTGTGGGGCCACGCGAGCGGCTGCCAAAGAGCTTTCCAACGAGGCACGACTTTCCCTCCTGGCTCTTCGGGCGTGGGAGCTGTCGCCAGAGCCGCGGCCCTACAGGAAAATGCTTCGCAGGCTGGCGCGGCGGCGCGACGTGGGCGCCGGTGGCGCCGAGGCTGACGGCCGCTGCAAAGCCCGCAGCCCCACGGGCTGTGGGGCCACGCGAGAGGCTGCCAAAGAGCTTTCCAACGAGGCACGGCTTTCCCTCCCTGCTCTTCGGGTGTGGGAGCTGTCGCCAGAGCCGCGGCACTACCGGAAAATGCTTCGCAGGCTGGCGCGGCTGCACCTGGTGGGCGCCGGTGGCGCCGAGGCTGACGGCCGCCGCAAAGCCCGCAGCCGCAAGGGCTGTGGGGCCACGCGAGCGGCTGCCAAAGAGCTTTCCAACGAGGCACGGCTTTGCCTCCTGGCTCTTCGGGAGTAGGAGCTGTCGCCAGAGCCGCGGCCCTACAGGAAAATGCTTCGCAGGCTGGTACGGCGGCGCCAAGCGGGCGCCAGTGGCTCCGAGGCTGACGGCCGCTGCAAAGCCCGCAGCCCCACGGGCTGTGGGGCCACGCGAGCGGCTGCCAAAGAGCTTTCCAACGAGGCATGGCTTTCCCTCCTGGCTCTTCGGGCGTGGGAGCTGTCGCCAGAGACGCGGCCCTACCGGAAAATGCTTCGCAGGCTGGCGCGGCTGCACCTGGTGGGCGCCGGTGGCACCGAGGCTGACGGCCGCCACAAAGCCCGCAGCCCCACGGGCTGTGGGGCCATGCGAGCGGCTGCCAAAGAGCTTTCCAACGAGGCATGGCTTTCCGTCCTGGCTCTTCGGGCGTGGGAGCTGTCGCCAGACTCGCGGCCCTACTGGAAAATGCTCTGCATGCTGGCGCAGCGGCGCCAAATGGGCGCCGGTGGCGCCGAGGCTGACGGACGCCGCAAAGCCCGCAGCCCCACGGGCTGTTTCGCCAGGCGAGCGGCTGCCAAAGAGCTTTCCAACGAGGCACGGCTTTCCCTCCTGGCTCTTCGGGCGTGGGAGCTGTCGCCAGAGCCGCGGCCCTACTGGAAAATGCTTCGCAGGCTGGCGCGGCTGCACCTGGTGGGCGCAGGTGGCGGGGAGGCTGACCGTCGCCGCAAAGCCCGCAGCCACACGGGCTATGGGGCCACGCGAGCGGCTGCCAAAGAACTTTCCAACAAGGCACGGCTTTCCCTCCTGGCTCTTCGGGCGTGGGAGCTGTCGCCAGAGACGCGGCCCTACCGGAAAATGCTTCGCAGGCTGGCGCAGCAGCGCCACGTGTGCGCCGGTGGCAGCGACGCTGACGGCCGCCGCAAAGCCCGCAGCCCCAGGGGCTGTGGGGCCACGCGAGCGGCTGCCAAAGAGCTTTCCAACGAGGCATGGCTTTCCCTCCTGGCTCTTCGGGCGTGGGAGCTGTAGCCAGAGCCGCGGCCCTACTGGAAAATGCTTCGCAGGCTGGTGCGGCAGCGCCACGTGGGCGCCGGTGGCAGCGAGGCTGACGGCCGCCGCAAAGCCCGCAGCCCCACGGGCTGTGGGGCCACGCGAGCGGCTGCCAAAGAGCTTTCCAACGAGGCACGGCTTTCCCTCCTGGCTCTTCGGGCGTGGGAGCTGTCGCCAGAGCCGCGGCCCTACCGGAAAATGCTTCGCAGACTGGCACGGCTGCACCTGGTAGGCGCCGGTGGCGGGGAGGCTGACTATCGCCGCAAAGCCTACAGCCACATGGGCTGTGGGGCCACGCGAGCGGCTGCCAAAGAGCTTTCCAATGAGGCATGGCTTTCCCTCCTGGCTCTTCGGGCGTGGGAGCTGTCGCCAGAGCCGCGGCCCTACTGGAAAAGGCTTCGCAGGCTGGCGCGGCTGCACCTGGTGGGCGCAGGTGGCGGGGAGGCTGACGGTCGCCGCAAAGCCCGCAGCCACACGGGCTGTGGGGCCACGCGAGCGGCTGCCAAAGAGCTTTCCAACGAGGCACGGCTTTCCCTCCTGGCTCTTCGGGCTTGGTAGCTGTCGCCAGAGCCGCAGACCTACCGGAAAATGCTTCGTAAGCTGGCGCGGCAGCGCCACGTGGGCGCCGGTGTCGCCGAGGCTGACGGCCGCCATAAAGCCCGCAGCCCCACGGGCTGTGGGGCCACGCGAGCGGCTGCCAAAGAGCTTTCCAACGAGGCACGGCTTTCCCTCCTGGCTCTTCGTGCTTGGGAGCTGTCGCCATAGTTGCGGCCCTACCGGAAAATGCTTTGCAGGCTGGTGGGGCAGCGCCAGGTGGGCGCCGGTGGCGCCGTGGCTGACGGCCACCGCAAAGCCCGCAGCCCCACGGGCTGTGGGGCCACGCGAGCGGCTGCCAAAGAGCTTTCCAACGAGGCACGGCTTTCCCTCCCGGCTCTTCGGGCGTGGGAGCTGTCGCCAGAGCTGCGGCCCTACCGGAAAATGCTTCGCAGGCTAGTGCGGCCGTGCCACGTGGGTGCCGGTGGCGCCGAGGCTGACGGCCGCGGCAAAGCCCGCAACCCCACGGGCTGTTTCGCCAGGCGAGCGGCTGCCAAAGAGCTTTCCAACGAGGCACGGCTTTCCCTCCTGGCTCTTTGGGCGTGGGAGCTGTCGCCAGAGCCGCGGCCCTACCGGAAAATGCTTCGCAGGCTGGCGCGGCTGCACCTGGTGGGCGCCGGTGGCGCCGAGGCTGACGGCCGACGCAAAGCCCGCAGCCCCACGGGCTGTGGGGCCACGCGAGCGGCTGCCAAAGAGCTTTCCAACGAGGCACGGCTTTCCCTCCTGGCTCTTCGGGCGTGGGAGCTGTCGCCAGAGCCGCGGCCCTACTGGAAAATGCTTCGCAGGCTGGCGCGGCTGCACCTGGTGGGCGCCGGTGGCGGGGAGGCTGACCGTCGCCGCAAAGCCCGCAGCCACACGGGCTGTGGGGCCACGCGAGCGGCTGCCAAAGAGCTTTCCAACGAGGCATGGCTTTCCCTCCTGGCTCTTCGGGCTTCGGAGCTGTCGCCAGAGCTACAGACCTACCGGAAAATGCTTCGTAAGGTGGCGCGGCAGCGCCACGTGGGTGCCGGTGTCGCCGAGGCTGACGGCCGCCGCAAAGCCCGCAGCCCCACGGGCTGTGGGGCCACGCGAGCGGCTGCCAAAGAGCTTTCCAACGAGGCACGGCTTTGCCTCCTGGCTCTTCGGGCGTGGGAGCTGTCGCCAGAGCCGCGGCCCTACCGGAAAATGCTTCGCAGGCTGGCGCGGCTGCACCTGGTGGGCGCCGGTGTCGCCGAGGCTGACGGCCGCCGCAAAGCCCGCAGCCCCACGGGCTGTGGGGCCACGCGAGCGGCTGCCAAAGAGCTTTCCAACAAGGCACGGCTTTCCCTCCTGGCTCTTCGGGCGTGAGAGCTGTCGCCAGAGCCGCGGCCCTACCGGAAAATGCTTCGCAGGCTAGTTCGGCCGTGCCACGTGGGTACCGGTGGCGCCGAGGCTGACGGCCGCGGCAAAGCCCGCAGCCCCACGGGCTGTGGGGCCACGCGAGCGGCTGCCAAAGAACTTTCAACGAGGCACGGCTTTCCCTCCTGGCTCTTCGGGCTTGGGAGCTGTCGCCAGAGCTGCGGCACTACCGGAAAATGCTTCGCAACCTAGTGCGGCCGTGCCACGTGGGTGCCGGTGGCGCCGAGGCTGACGGCCGCGGCAAAGCCCGCAGCCCCACGGGCTGTGGGGCCACGCGAGCGGCTGCCAAAGAGCTTTCCAACGAGGCACGGCTTTCCCTCCTGGCTCTTCGAGCGTGGGAGCTGTCGCCAGAGCCGCGGCCCTACCGGAAAATGCTTCGCAGGCTGGCGCAGCGGCGCCACGTGGGCGCAGGTGGCAGCAAGGCTGACGGCCGCCGCAAAACCCGCAGCCCCACGGGCTGTGGGGCCACGCGATCGGCTGCCAAAGAGCTTTCCAACGAGGCACGGCTTTCCCTCCTGGCTCTTCGGGCGTGGGAGCTGTCGCCAGAGCCGCGGCCCTACTGGAAAATGCTTCGCAGGCTGGCGCGGCTGCACCTGGTGGGCGCCGGTGGCGCCGAGGCTGACTGTCGCCGCAAAGCCCGCAGCCACACGGGCTGTGGGGCCACGCGAGCGGCTGCCAAAGAGCTTTCCAACGAGGCACGGCTTTCCCTCCTGGCTCTTCGGGCGTGGGAGCTGTCGCCAGAGCAGCGGCCCTACAGGGAAATGCTTCGCAGGCTGGCGCGGCGGCTCCACATGGGCACCGGTGGCGGGGAGGCTGACGGCCGCCACAAAGCCCGCAGCCCCACGGGCTGTGGGGCCACGCGAGCGGCTGCCAAAGAGCTTTCCAACGAGGCACGGCTTTCCCTCCTGGCTCTTCGGGCGTGGGAGCTGTCGCCAGAGCAGCGGCCCTACAGGGAAATGCTTCGCAGGCTGGCGCGGCGGCTCCACATGGGCACCGGTGGCGGGGAGGCTGACGGCCGCCACAAAGCCCGCAGCCCCACGGGCTGTGGGGCCACGCGAGCGGCTGCCAAAGAGCTTGCCAACGAGGCACGGCTTTCCCTCCTGGCTCTTCGGGCGTGGGAGCTGTCGCCAGAGTTGCGGCCCTACCGGAAAATGCTTTGCAGGCTGGTGGGGCGGCACCAGGTGGGCGCCGGTGGCGCCGTGGCTGAAGGCCACCGCAAAGCCCGCAGCCCCACGGGCTGTGGGGCCACGCGAGCGGCTGCCAAAGAACTTTCCAACGAGGCACGGCTTTCCCTCCTGGCTCTTCGGGCGTGGGAGCTGTCGCCAGAGCCGCGGCGCTACTGGAAAATGCTTCGCAGGCTGGCGCGGCTGCACCTGGTGTGCGCCGGTGGCAGGGAGGCTGACGGCCGCCGCAAAGCCCGCAGCCACACGGGCTGTGGGGCCACGCGAGCGGCTGCCAAAGAGCTTTCCAACGAGGCACGGCTTTCCCTCCTGGCTCTTCGGGCGTGGGAGGTGTCGCCAGAGCGGCGGCCCTACAGGAATATGCTTCGCAGGCTGGCGCGGCGGCTCCACATGGGCGCCGGTGGCGGCGAGGCTGACGGCCGCCGCAAAGCCCGCAGCCCCACGGGCTGTGGGGCCACGCGAGCGGCTGCCAAAGAGCTTTCCAACGAGGCACGGCTTTCCCTCCTGGCTCTTCGGGCGTGGGAGCTGTCGCCAGAGCCGCGGCCCTACTGGAAAATGCTTCGCAGGCTGGCGCGGCTGCACCTGGTGGGCGCCGGTGGCGGGGAGGCTGACTGTCGCCGCAAAGCCCGCAGCCACACGGGCTGTGGGGCCACGCGAGCGGCTGCCAAAGAGCTTTCCAACAAGGCACGGCTTTCCCTCCTGGCTCTTCGGGCGTGGGAGCTGTCGCCAGAGCCGCGGCCCTACAGGGAAATGCTTCGCAGGCTGGCGCGGCGGCTCCACATGGGCACCGGTGGCGGGGAGGCTGACGGCCGCCACAAAGCCCGCAGCCCCACGGGCTGTGGGGCTACGCGAGCGGCTGCCAAAGAGCTTTCCAACGAGGCACGGCTTTCCCTCCTGGCTCTTCGTGCTTGGGAGCTGTCGCCAGAGTTGCGGCCCTACCGGAAAATGCTTTGCAGGCTGGTGGGGCGGCGCCACGTGGGCGCCAGTGGCTCCGAGGCTGACGGCCGCCGCAAAGCCCGCAGCCCCACGGGCTGTTTCGCCAGGCGAGCGGCTGCCAAAGAGCTTTCCAACGAGGCACGGCTTTCCCTCCTGGCTCTTCGGGCGTGGGAGCTGTCGCCAGAGCAGCGGCCCTACCGGAAAATGCTTCGCAGGCTGGCGCGGCTGTACCTGGTGGGCGCCGGTGGCGCCGAGGCTGATGGCCGCCGCAAAGCCCGCAGCCCCACGGGCTGTGGGGCCACGCGAGCGGCTGCCAAGAAGCTTGCCAACGAGGCACGGCTTTCCCTCCTGGCTCTTCGGGCGTGGGAGCTGTCGCCAGAGACGCGGACCTCCCGGAAAATGCTCTGCAGGCTGGCGCAGCGGCGCCACGTGGGCGCCGGTGGCAGCGAGGCTGACGGCCGCCGCAAAGCCCGCAGCCCCACGGGCTGTGGGGCCACACGAGCGGCCGCCAAAGAGCTTTCCAAGGAGGCACGGCTTTCCCTCCTGGCTCTTCAGGCGTGGGAGCTGTCGCCAGAGCTACGGCACTACCAGAAAATGCTTCGCAGGCTGGCGCGGCGGCGCCATGTGGGCGCCAGTGGCAGCGAGGCTGACGGCCGCCGCAAAGCCCGCAGCCCCACGGGCTGTGGGGCCACGCGAGAGGCTGCCAAAGAGCTTTCCAACGAGGCACGGCTTTCCACCCCGGCTCTTCGGGCGTGAGAGCTGTCGCCAAAGCTGCGGCCCTACCGGAATAATGCTTCGCAGGCTAGTGCGGCCGTGCCACGTGGGTGCCAGTGGCGCCGAGGCTGACGGCCGCCGCAAAGCCCGCAGCCCCACAGGCTGTGGGGCCACGCGAGCGGCTGCCAAAGAGCTTTCCAACGAGGCACGGCTTTCCCTCCTGGCTCTTCGGGCGTGGGAGCTGTCGCCAGAGTTGCGGCCCTACCGGAAAATGCTTTGCAGGCTGGTGGGGCGGCGCCACGTGGGCGCCGGTGGCTCCGAGGCTGACGGCCGCCGCAAAGCCCGCAGCCCCACGGGCTGTGGGGCCACGCGAGCGGCTGCCAAAGAGCTTTCCAACGAGGCACGGCTTTCCCTCCTGGCTCTTCGGGCGTGGGAGCTGTCGCCAGAGCCGCGGCCCTACCGGAAAATGCTTCGCAGGCTGGCGCGGCTGTACCTGGTGGGCGCCGGTGGCGCCGAGGCTGACGGCCGCCGCAAAGCCCGCAGCCCCACGGGCTGTGGGGCCACGCGAGCGGCTGCCAAAGAGCTTTCAACGAGGCACGGCTTTCCCTCCTACCTCTTCGGCCGTGGGAGCTGTCGCCAGAGTCGCGGCCCTACCGGAAAAAGCTCTGCATGCTTGCGCGGCGGCGCCACATGTGCACCGTTAGCGGAGACGCTGACGGCCGCCGCAAAGCCCGCAGCCCCACGGGCTGTTTCGCCAGGCGAGCGGCTGCCAAAGAGCTTTCCAACGAGGCACGGCTTTCCCTCCTGGCTCTTCGGGCGTGGGAGCTGTCGCCAGAGCCGCGGCCCTACTGGAAAATGCTTCGCAGGCTGGCGCGGCAGCACCACGTGGGCGCCGGTGTCGCTGAGGCTGACGTCCGCCGAAAAGCCCGCAGCCCCACGGGCTGTGGGGCCACGCGAGCGGCTGCCAAAGAGCTTTCCAACGAGGCACGACTTTCCCTCCTGGCTCTTCGGGCGTGGGAGCTGTCGCCAGAGCCGCGGCCCTACCGGAAAATGCTTCGCAGGCTGGCGCGGCGGCGCGACGTGGGCGCCGGTGGCGCCGAGGCTGACGGCCGCTGCAAAGCCCGCAGCCCCACGGGCTGTGGGGCCACGCGAGAGGCTGCCAAAGAGCTTTCCAACGAGGCACGGCTTTCCCTCCCTGCTCTTCGGGTGTGGGAGCTGTCGCCAGAGCCGCGGCACTACCGGAAAATGCTTCGCAGGCTGGCGCGGCTGCACCTGGTGGGCGCCGGTGGCGCCGAGGCTGACGGCCGCCGCAAAGCCCGCAGCCCCACAGGCTGTGGGGCCACGCGAGCGGCTGCCAAAGAGCTTTCCAACGAGGCACGGCTTTGCCTCCTGGCTCTTCGGGAGTAGGAGCTGTCGCCAGAGCCGCGGCCCTACAGGAAAATGCTTCGCAGGCTGGTACGGCGGCGCCAAGCGGGCGCCAGTGGCTCCGAGGCTGACGGCCGCTGCAAAGCCCGCAGCCCCACGGGCTGTGGGGCCACGCGAGCGGCTGCCAAAGAGCTTTCCAACGAGGCATGGCTTTCCCTCCTGGCTCTTCGGGCGTGGGAGCTGTCGCCAGAGACGCGGCCCTACCGGAAAATGCTTCGCAGGCTGGCGCGGCTGCACCTGGTGGGCGCCGGTGGCACCGAGGCTGACGGCCGCCACAAAGCCCGCAGCCCCACGGGCTGTGGGGCCATGCGAGCGGCTGCCAAAGAGCTTTCCAACGAGGCATGGCTTTCCGTCCTGGCTCTTCGGGCGTGGGAGCTGTCGCCAGACTCGCGGCCCTACTGGAAAATGCTCTGCATGCTGGCGCAGCGGCGCCAAATGGGCGCCGGTGGCGCCGAGGCTGACGGACGCCGCAAAGCCCGCAGCCCCACGGGCTGTTTCGCCAGGCGAGCGGCTGCCAAAGAGCTTTCCAACGAGGCACGGCTTTCCCTCCTGGCTCTTCGGGCGTGGGAGCTGTCGCCAGAGCCGCGGCCCTACTGGAAAATGCTTCGCAGGCTGGCGCGGCTGCACCTGGTGGGCGCAGGTGGCGGGGAGGCTGACCGTCGCCGCAAAGCCCGCAGCCACACGGGCTATGGGGCCACGCGAGCGGCTGCCAAAGAACTTTCCAACAAGGCACGGCTTTCCCTCCTGGCTCTTCGGGCGTGGGAGCTGTCGCCAGAGACGCGGCCCTACCGGAAAATGCTTCGCAGGCTGGCGCAGCAGCGCCACGTGTGCGCCGGTGGCAGCGACGCTGACGGCCGCCGCAAAGCCCGCAGCCCCAGGGGCTGTGGGGCCACGCGAGCGGCTGCCAAAGAGCTTTCCAACGAGGCATGGCTTTCCCTCCTGGCTCTTCGGGCGTGGGAGCTGTAGCCAGAGCCGCGGCCCTACTGGAAAATGCTTCGCAGGCTGGTGCGGCAGCGCCACGTGGGCGCCGGTGGCAGCGAGGCTGACGGCCGCCGCAAAGCCCGCAGCCCCACGGGCTGTGGGGCCACGCGAGCGGCTGCCAAAGAGCTTTCCAACGAGGCACGGCTTTCCCTCCTGGCTCTTCGGGCGTGGGAGCTGTCGCCAGAGCCGCGGCCCTACCGGAAAATGCTTCGCAGACTGGCACGGCTGCACCTGGTAGGCGCCGGTGGCGGGGAGGCTGACTATCGCCGCAAAGCCTACAGCCACATGGGCTGTGGGGCCACGCGAGCGGCTGCCAAAGAGCTTTCCAATGAGGCATGGCTTTCCCTCCTGGCTCTTCGGGCGTGGGAGCTGTCGCCAGAGCCGCGGCCCTACTGGAAAAGGCTTCGCAGGCTGGCGCGGCTGCACCTGGTGGGCGCAGGTGGCGGGGAGGCTGACGGTCGCCGCAAAGCCCGCAGCCACACGGGCTGTGGGGCCACGCGAGCGGCTGCCAAAGAGCTTTCCAACGAGGCACGGCTTTCCCTCCTGGCTCTTCGGGCTTGGTAGCTGTCGCCAGAGCCGCAGACCTACCGGAAAATGCTTCGTAAGCTGGCGCGGCAGCGCCACGTGGGCGCCGGTGTCGCCGAGGCTGACGGCCGCCATAAAGCCCGCAGCCCCACGGGCTGTGGGGCCACGCGAGCGGCTGCCAAAGAGCTTTCCAACGAGGCACGGCTTTCCCTCCTGGCTCTTCGTGCTTGGGAGCTGTCGCCATAGTTGCGGCCCTACCGGAAAATGCTTTGCAGGCTGGTGGGGCAGCGCCAGGTGGGCGCCGGTGGCGCCGTGGCTGACGGCCACCGCAAAGCCCGCAGCCCCACGGGCTGTGGGGCCACGCGAGCGGCTGCCAAAGAGCTTTCCAACGAGGCACGGCTTTCCCTCCCGGCTCTTCGGGCGTGGGAGCTGTCGCCAGAGCTGCGGCCCTACCGGAAAATGCTTCGCAGGCTAGTGCGGCCGTGCCACGTGGGTGCCGGTGGCGCCGAGGCTGACGGCCGCGGCAAAGCCCGCAACCCCACGGGCTGTTTCGCCAGGCGAGCGGCTGCCAAAGAGCTTTCCAACGAGGCACGGCTTTCCCTCCTGGCTCTTTGGGCGTGGGAGCTGTCGCCAGAGCCGCGGCCCTACCGGAAAATGCTTCGCAGGCTGGCGCGGCTGCACCTGGTGGGCGCCGGTGGCGCCGAGGCTGACGGCCGACGCAAAGCCCGCAGCCCCACGGGCTGTGGGGCCACGCGAGCGGCTGCCAAAGAGCTTTCCAACGAGGCACGGCTTTCCCTCCTGGCTCTTCGGGCGTGGGAGCTGTCGCCAGAGCCGCGGCCCTACTGGAAAATGCTTCGCAGGCTGGCGCGGCTGCACCTGGTGGGCGCCGGTGGCGGGGAGGCTGACCGTCGCCGCAAAGCCCGCAGCCACACGGGCTGTGGGGCCACGCGAGCGGCTGCCAAAGAGCTTTCCAACGAGGCATGGCTTTCCCTCCTGGCTCTTCGGGCTTGGGAGCTGTCGCCAGAGCTACAGACCTACCGGAAAATGCTTCGTAAGGTGGCGCGGCAGCGCCACGTGGGTGCCGGTGTCGCCGAGGCTGACGGCCGCCGCAAAGCCCGCAGCCCCACGGGCTGTGGGGCCACGCGAGCGGCTGCCAAAGAGCTTTCCAACGAGGCACGGCTTTGCCTCCTGGCTCTTCGGGCGTGGGAGCTGTCGCCAGAACCGCGGCCCTACTGGAAAATGCTTCGCAGGCTGGCACGGCTGCACCTGGTAGGCGCCGGTGGCGGGGAGGCTGACGGTCGCCGCAAAGCCTACAGCCACACGGGCTGTGGGGCCACGCGAGCGGCTGCCAAAGAGCTTTCCAACGAGGCACGGCTTTCCCTCCTGGCTCTTCGGGCGTGGGAGCTGTCGCCAGAGCCGCGGCCCTATCGGAAAATGCTTCGCAGGCTGGCGCGGCTGCACCTGGTGGGCGCCGGTGTCGCCGAGGCTGACGGCCGCCGCAAAGCCCGCAGCCCCACGGGCTGTGGGGCCACGCGAGCGGCTGCCAAAGAGCTTTCCAACAAGGCACGGCTTTCCCTCCTGGCTCTTCGGGCGTGAGAGCTGTCGCCAGAGCCGCGGCCCTACCGGAAAATGCTTCGCAGGCTAGTTCGGCCGTGCCACGTGGGTACCGGTGGCGCCGAGGCTGACGGCCGCGGCAAAGCCCGCAGCCCCACGGGCTGTGGGGCCACGCGAGCGGCTGCCAAAGAACTTTCAACGAGGCACGGCTTTCCCTCCTGGCTCTTCGGGCTTGGGAGCTGTCGCCAGAGCTGCGGCACTACCGGAAAATGCTTCGCAACCTAGTGCGGCCGTGCCACGTGGGTGCCGGTGGCGCCGAGGCTGACGGCCGCGGCAAAGCCCGCAGCCCCACGGGCTGTGGGGCCACGCGAGCGGCTGCCAAAGAGCTTTCCAACGAGGCACGGCTTTCCCTCCCTGCTCTTCGGGCGTGGGAGCTGTCGCCAGAGCCGCGGCCCTACTGGAAAATGCTTCGCAGGCTGGCGCGGCTGCACCTGGTGGGCGCCGGTGGCGGGGAGGCTGACTGTCGCCGCAAAGCCCGCAGCCACACGGGCTGTGGGGCCACGCGAGCGGCTGCCAAAGAGCTTTCCAACGAGGCACGGCTTTGCCTCCTGGCTCTTCGGGCGTGGGAGCTGTCGCCAGAACCGCGGCCCTACTGGAAAATGCTTCGCAGGCTGGCACGGCTGCACCTGGTAGGCGCCGGTGGCGGGGAGGCTGACGGTCGCCGCAAAGCCTACAGCCACACGGGCTGTGGGGCCACGCGAGCGGCTGCCAAAGAGCTTTCCAACGAGGCACGGCTTTCCCTCCTGGCTCTTCGGGCGTGGGAGCTGTCGCCAGAGCCGCGGCCCTACCGGAAAATGCTTCGCAGGCTGGCGCGGCTGCACCTGGTGGGCGCCGGTGTCGCCGAGGCTGACGGCCGCCGCAAAGCCCGCAGCCCCACGGGCTGTGGGGCCACGCGAGCGGCTGCCAAAGAGCTTTCCAACAAGGCACGGCTTTCCCTCCTGGCTCTTCGGGCGTGAGAGCTGTCGCCAGAGCCGCGGCCCTACCGGAAAATGCTTCGCAGGCTAGTTCGGCCGTGCCACGTGGGTACCGGTGGCGCCGAGGCTGACGGCCGCGGCAAAGCCCGCAGCCCCACGGGCTGTGGGGCCACGCGAGCGGCTGCCAAAGAACTTTCAACGAGGCACGGCTTTCCCTCCTGGCTCTTCGGGCTTGGGAGCTGTCGCCAGAGCTGCGGCACTACCGGAAAATGCTTCGCAACCTAGTGCGGCCGTGCCACGTGGGTGCCGGTGGCGCCGAGGCTGACGGCCGCGGCAAAGCCCGCAGCCCCACGGGCTGTGGGGCCACGCGAGCGGCTGCCAAAGAGCTTTCCAACGAGGCACGGCTTTCCCTCCTGGCTCTTCGAGCGTGGGAGCTGTCGCCAGAGCCGCGGCCCTACCGGAAAATGCTTCGCAGGCTGGCGCAGCGGCGCCACGTGGGCGCAGGTGGCAGCAAGGCTGACGGCCGCCGCAAAACCCGCAGCCCCACGGGCTGTTGGGCCACGCGATCGGCTGCCAAAGAGCTTTCCAACGAGGCACGGCTTTCCCTCCTGGCTCTTCGGGCGTGGGAGCTGTCGCCAGAGCCGCGGCCCTACTGGAAAATGCTTCGCAGGCTGGCGCGGCTGCACCTGGTGGGCGCCGGTGGCGGGGAGGCTGACTGTCGCCACAAAGCCCGCAGCCCCACGGGCTGTGGGGCCACGCGAGCGGCTGCCAAAGAGCTTTCCAACGAGGCACGGCTTTCCCTCCTGGCTCTTCGGGCGTGGGAGCTGTCGCCAGAGCAGCGGCCCTACAGGGAAATGCTTCGCAGGCTGGCGCGGCGGCTCCACATGGGCACCGGTGGCGGGGAGGCTGACGGCCGCCACAAAGCCCGCAGCCCCACGGGCTGTGGGGCCACGCGAGCGGCTGCCAAAGAGCTTGCCAACGAGGCACGGCTTTCCCTCCTGGCTCTTCGGGCGTGGGAGCTGTCGCCAGAGTTGCGGCCCTACCGGAAAATGCTTTGCAGGCTGGTGGGGCGGCGCCACGTGGGCGCCGGTGGCTCCGAGGCTGACGGCCGCCGCAAAGCCCGCAGCCCCACGGGCTGTGGGGCCACGCGAGCGGCTGCCAAAGAGCTTTCCAACGAGGCACGGCTTTCCCTCCTGGCTCTTCGGGCGTGGGAGCTGTCGCCAGAGCCGCGGCCCTACCGCAAAATGCTTCGCAGGCTGGCGCGGCGGCGCCATGTGGGTGCCGGTGGCGCCGAGGCTGACGGCCGCCGCAAAGCCCGCAGCCCCACGGGCTGTTTCGCCAGGCGAGCGGCTGCCAAAGAGCTTTCCAACGAGGCACGGCTTTCCCTCCTGGCTCTTCTGGCGTGGGAGCTGTCGCCAGAGCCGCGGCCCTACCGGAATATGGTTTGGAGGCTGGCGCGGCGGCACCACCTCGGGCTGCGGGCTTTCCTGCTGCCTTCAGAGTCTCACAGCCACCCTTTCCCACTTGGCACCACGCCAGCCTCTAGCATTTCTATTATTAAGTCAAGACAGTGTACGACTTAACATTATACAGAGCGCTACACATCAATACATGCTCAAATTAAGCATAGCCACTGGAACAATTGGCAATACTGTGCCATCGTATGTTACCAAGTGTCACATCTCATTGAAGACAATGACAGAGCGATACAACTTCAAGCGTAACACAGTACTTGGCCGTGCGAGGCAATACGCCGTCACAGAATCACCAATAGAGAAATTCACAACAGAGTGCAGTCTTACGATAGAATCTCTAAAGCCACTGTTAAGCCAGTGACAGGCGGTACAATGCCACACGTTACAGTATACAGGGCAGTACAACCCGATTCGCAGACAAATAAATTAGAGCAAATTACAAGACTCCCAATACAGTACAGTACAATGCCAGACCGTCTCAGATGTCGGTCAAGACAATGCCAGGGCAACGCAGTGCAAGACATAACGTTATACAGGTCAGTACAAGGCAATACGCAGTCAAATGAAGAACAGTAAACTACAATACCCAAACCACACTGGCAAACACTGGCAAACAATCCCACATGTCGGTCGAGACAATGACAACGCGAGACAGAACACCGTGCAGGGCAGCGCAAGGCAGTACACAGTCAAATAAAGAACAGCTGACCAGAAAACCCGCACTACGCTGCCGTACGATCTCAAAACATCTCGGATGGCAGTCAAGGCAATTACAGGGCAAGACAAAGCACTACGTCGCAGTACACAAGGCAGTACAAGGCAATACTCAGTCAAATAAATAACAGACAGTCAAAAAATTCACAGTGCAGTGAATTCACATGGGTCAGATGGCAACCAAAAGAAGGACAGGGCAATACAAGGCGAGAGGTAACCCAATACGGGGCCGGACAAGGCAATATGCAGTTGTGGCGGGTGGAGCGATTCACTTCAGTCCTGAGAGAAGTAGAGAAACATTTAGAAACATCAACACAGTGTTTCGACAAAGGCAGCAGTGAACGTAACATCCCTTTACCAGGTTCCGTGGCCACGTACCCCAGATAATTTATTGCACAGGGGCCAGGGTCAGATGAGCTGTTAGGGAGACCCTCCCGTTGAGCCACAACCCCCTTGCTTTCTAAACTCCTTCTCGGAGAGCAGTCTAAGTGCGGCTGGATCCAATTCCTAGCCCCAGACTTGGGCAACGGTTCACCTCTAAAGGATTGTATCCGCGCCATCAACCCTTTATATCACTGAGCTAAGGCTACGAGGTTTAGCGTGGTATTAGTCACTTACCGAGACTCTGTTGCGGCAAGGGATCTCTCAGCCTTGAGGAGCAGAACCTGAAGCAAGCGTCCCCGCTCAAGGGCACATCCTGGTGCTATGACAGACTACGACAGGCAATACTATGACAGGGCAATACAATGCAAGACGTAACTTTACACGGGGCAGTACAAGGCCAATACACAGTCAAATAGGGAATGACCGATCACAAAATTGATGCACGGTCAAATAGAGTACAACAGCCTAAGAAGCCCTCAATACAGTGCCTGTCAACGCCAGAATACATCAGATGGCTCGCGGCACGGTGAGAGGGCAATACGACGCAAGACTTAGGAAAATACAGGGCAGTACAAAGCAATACGTAGTCAAATATAGAACAGCCGATCAAAAACACCCTCAGTTCGGTGCGGTACAACCCCAGAGAGTGTAAAAGGACAGTTAAGACTATTTCATGGCAACACAACGCACAATGTAACACAATACAGGTTGCTACAACGCAATACAGAATAATATAGGAAACAACCCATCAAAACGCCACAATACGGTGCAGTACGATCCCACACGGTCTCGGGTGGCAGTCAAAACAACTATAGGGCGACACGATCCAAGATGCAACATTACACGACAGAGTAGAACTGAAGACGCAGTCAACTAAATACCAACCAATTAGAAGAACCGCAATACAGTGCGGGAGAAAACAAAAATAAATGGAGATGCCAGTCAAGACAATGACAGAGCAATACAAGGCAAGAAATAACGCAATACAGGGCAGTACAGTGAAATACACGGTCAAATAAATAACTGATTAAGTATCCCGCAATACCGTGCGATGCAATGCCAAAACGTGTGAGACAGCAGTCGAGGCAGTGACAGAGCTATACAATGGAAGACATAACGCAGGGCTGTACAACACCGAAACGTATCAGATGGCACTCAGAACAATAACATGGCCATACAATGCAAGCCGCAACACAATACAAGGTGGTAACAAGGCAATACACGGTCAAACACAGACTAACGAATAAAACCTGCACAATACGGATCGCTGCAATCCCAGAACATCTAAAGTGACAGTGAACGGAATGACGGGGCAGTACAATGCAAGATACAACACTAGACAGGGCAATACGCATTCAAATAACGCAAAACCGATTAAAAAACCCACAATACACACCAGTACAATGCCGGAACAGATCAGATGGCAGTCCGGGCAAATAGAGGACAATACAATGCCAAACGTGATGCCATACAGGGCCGGACAAGGCAATACGCAGCTGTGGCAGGCCGAGCGGCTAACTTCGCTTCTAAGAGAGAAGCGGTGAAACATTCAGAAACATCAACACAGTGAGTCTCCAAAGGCAGCAGCGCATGTGACGGCGCTTTACCAGATTCCATATGGCCACGCACCCCGGATTATTTACTGCCTAGGGGGCAGGGTCAGACAAGCTGTCAGGCAGACCCTCCCGTTGAGTCACGAGGCTCGGAAAGGACCCCCTTGCTTTCTAAACTCCTTCTCAGAGAGGAGTCTAGGTGCGGCTGGATCCAATTCCTAGCTCGGAAAGGACCCCCTTGCTTTCTAAACTCCTTCTCGGAGAGGAGTCTAGGTGCGGCTGGATCCAATTCCTAGCCCCGGACTTAGGCAACGGTTCACCTCTAAAGGATTGTATCTGCGCCATCGACCCTTTATATCACTGAGCTAAGGCTACAAGGTTTTGTATGCTCTTAGTCACTTACTGAGAATCTGTTGCGGCAAGGCATCTCTATCTCGAGGAGCAGAACCTTAATTGAGCGTCCCTGCTCAAGGGGAGATCCTGGCACGGAGGCCCCTGCCATGCAGAAGTCAAAAGGCTCTTGGGCTGTCCACTATTTATGGGGTAAGCTAATTGACTTATAGTCACATCAGCACAGGAACAAAATATCTAGGTCCCCACTGTGTTGCCAACCATCCCCCAACTTCAAGTACCACTCAGAACAACTCCATGGATGACTGGGGCGCCAAAACGAAGGGGCGCCCACACCACCCCAGCAGTCAAATAAGGAACAACCAATGGAACTTTCACAATAAATAAGTACAATCCCAGACAGTCCAAAGTAACAGCCAAGACAATGACAGACCAATACAGTGCAAGACCTAACATCACACAGAGCAGTAAAAGGCAACGCGCAGCCAAGTCAAGAACAGTTAAAATACCCATAATCCAGTGCAGCACTATGACACTGTCCCAAAACACAGTCAAAACAACGACAGAGTAATGCAACACGAGCCGTAACACAATACAGGGCAGCACAAAGCAATACACAGTCACACAAAGAACAGCCAATTACAAAACCCACAACAGAACGCCCTACGATCTCAGGAAGTCTCAGAGGGCAGTCACGGCAAATACAGGGCAATACGGTGCAAGATAACACAATACAGGCCACTGCCAGCCAATACTCAGTCAAATAAATAACAGACAGTCAAAAAATTCACAATGCAGTGCACTACTATGACACCATGGGTCAGGTGGCAACCATGACAACGATAGGGCAATACAAGGCAAGACGTAACCCAACACGGGGCCGGACAAGGCAATATGCAGTTGTGGCAGGTGGAGCCATTCACTTCACTCCTAAGAGAAAAGTAGAGAAACATTCAGAAACATCAACACAGTGATTCTCCAAAGGCAGCAGTGCGCATGACGGCGCTTTATCAGGTTCCGTGGCCACGGACCCTGGATTATTTCCTGCCTAGGGGCCAGGGTCAGACGAGCTGTCAGGGAGACCCTCCCGTTGAGTCACGAGGCTCGGAAAGGACCCCCTTGCTTTCTAAACTCCTTCTCAGAGAGGAGTCTAGGTGCGGCTGGATCCAATTCCTAGCTCGGAGAGGACCCCCTTGCTTTCTAAACTCCTTCTCGGAGAGGAGTCTAGGTGCGGCTGGATCCAATTCCTAGCCCCAGACTTGGGCAACGGTTCACCTCTAAAGGATTATGTCTGTGCCGTCAACCCTTTACATGGCTCATAAAAAACAGCTGATGAAGGAAGTGAAAATATGGTGGCCTACAACGGCAGAATAGATCAGATGACAATCAAGACAACAACAGAGCAATACAATGGAAGACGTAACACCACACGGGGCCGGACAAGGCAATACACAGCCACATCAGAACCCATGAGAGACATCAAACTACAGTCCAGACCTAGGACAGATTCTCTAACGTGACCGTCAAGACGACAGGGCAATGCAATGCAAGATGTAACACAGGCCATATGCAGTTGTGGCGGGCGCAATGATAAAATTCACTCCTAAGAGAGAGGTAGAGAAACATTAACAAACATAACAGTGATTCACTAAAGGTAGCAGCGCACGTGATGGCACTTTACCAGATTGCACGGCCACGCACCCCGGGTCATTTACTGCCTCAGGGCCAGGGTCTGACACGCTGTCTGGGAGACCCTCCCGTTGAGTCACGAGGCTCGGAAAGGACCCCCTTGCTTTCTAAACTCCTTCTCGGAGAGGAGTCTAGGTGCGGCTGGATCCAATTCCTAGCCCCGGACTTGGGCAACGGTTCACCTCTAAAGGATTATGTCTGTGCCGTCAACCCTTTACATGGCTCATAAAAAACAGCTGATGAAGGAAGTGACAATATGGTCGCCTACAACGGCAGAATAGATCAGATGACAATCAAGACAACAACAGAGCAATACAATGGAAGACGTAACACCACACGGGGCCGGACAAGGCAATACACAGCCACATCAGAACCCATGAGAGACATCAAACTACAGTCCAGACCTAGGACAGATTCTCTAACGTGACCGTCAAGACGACAGGGCAATGCAATGCAAGATGTAACACAGGCCATATGCAGTTGTGGCGGGCGCAATGATAAAATTCACTCCTAAGAGAGAGGTAGAGAAACATTAACAAACATAACAGTGATTCACTAAAGGTAGCAGCGCACGTGATGGCACTTTACCAGATTGCACGGCCACGCACCCCGGGTCATTTACTGCCTCAGGGCCAGGGTCTGACACGCTGTCTGGGAGACCCTCCTGTTGAGTCACGAGGCTCGGAAAGGACCCCCTTGCTTTCTAAACTCCTTCTCCGAGAGGAGTCTAGGTGCGGCTGGATCCAATTCCTAGCCCCGGACTTGGGCAACGGTTCACCTCTAAAGGATTGTATCCGCGCCATCAACCCTTTATATCACTGAGCTAAGGCTACGAGGTTTAGCGTGGTATTAGTCACTTACCGAGACTCTGTTGCGGCAAGGGATCTCTCAGCCTTGAGGAGCAGAACCTGAAGCAAGCGTCCCCGCTCAAGGGCACATCCTGGTGCTATGACAGACTACGACAGGCAATACTATGACAGGGCAATACAATGCAAGACGTAACTTTACACGGGGCAGTACAAGGCCAATACACAGTCAAATAGGGAATGACCGATCACAAAATTGATGCACGGTCAAATAGAGTACAACAGCCTAAGAAGCCCTCAATACAGTGCCTGTCAACGCCAGAATACATCAGATGGCTCGCGGCACGGTGAGAGGGCAATACGACGCAAGACTTAGGAAAATACAGGGCAGTACAAAGCAATACGTAGTCAAATATAGAACAGCCGATCAAAAACACCCTCAGTTCGGTGCGGTACAACCCCAGAGAGTGTAAAAGGACAGTTAAGACTATTTCATGGCAACACAACGCACAATGTAACACAATACAGGTTGCTACAACGCAATACAGAATAATATAGGAAACAACCCATCAAAACGCCACAATACGGTGCAGTACGATCCCACACGGTCTCGGGTGGCAGTCAAAACAACTATAGGGCGACACGATCCAAGATGCAACATTACACGACAGAGTAGAACTGAAGACGCAGTCAACTAAATACCAACCAATTAGAAGAACCGCAATACAGTGCGGGAGAAAACAAAAATAAATGGAGATGCCAGTCAAGACAATGACAGAGCAATACAAGGCAAGAAATAACGCAATACAGGGCAGTACAGTGAAATACACGGTCAAATAAATAACTGATTAAGTATCCCGCAATACCGTGCGATGCAATGCCAAAACGTGTGAGACAGCAGTCGAGGCAGTGACAGAGCTATACAATGGAAGACATAACGCAGGGCTGTACAACACCGAAACGTATCAGATGGCACTCAGAACAATAACATGGCCATACAATGCAAGCCGCAACACAATACAAGGTGGTAACAAGGCAATACACGGTCAAACACAGACTAACGAATAAAACCTGCACAATACGGATCGCTGCAATCCCAGAACATCTAAAGTGACAGTGAACGGAATGACGGGGCAGTACAATGCAAGATACAACACTAGACAGGGCAATACGCATTCAAATAACGCAAAACCGATTAAAAAACCCACAATACACACCAGTACAATGCCGGAACAGATCAGATGGCAGTCCGGGCAAATAGAGGACAATACAATGCCAAACGTGATGCCATACAGGGCCGGACAAGGCAATACGCAGCTGTGGCAGGCCGAGCGGCTAACTTCGCTTCTAAGAGAGAAGCGGTGAAACATTCAGAAACATCAACACAGTGAGTCTCCAAAGGCAGCAGCGCATGTGACGGCGCTTTACCAGATTCCATATGGCCACGCACCCCGGATTATTTACTGCCTAGGGGGCAGGGTCAGACAAGCTGTCAGGCAGACCCTCCCGTTGAGTCACGAGGCTCGGAAAGGACCCCCTTGCTTTCTAAACTCCTTCTCAGAGAGGAGTCTAGGTGCGGCTGGATCCAATTCCTAGCTCGGAAAGGACCCCCTTGCTTTCTAAACTCCTTCTCGGAGAGGAGTCTAGGTGCGGCTGGATCCAATTCCTAGCCCCGGACTTGGGCAACGGTTCACCTCTAAAGGATTATGTCTGTGCCGTCAACCCTTTACATGGCTCATAAAAAACAGCTGATGAAGGAAGTGACAATATGGTCGCCTACAACGGCAGAATAGATCAGATGACAATCAAGACAACAACAGAGCAATACAATGGAAGACGTAACACCACACGGGGCCGGACAAGGCAATACACAGCCACATCAGAACCCATGAGAGACATCAAACTACAGTCCAGACCTAGGACAGATTCTCTAACGTGACCGTCAAGACGACAGGGCAATGCAATGCAAGATGTAACACAGGCCATATGCAGTTGTGGCGGGCGCAATGATAAAATTCACTCCTAAGAGAGAGGTAGAGAAACATTAACAAACATAACAGTGATTCACTAAAGGTAGCAGCGCACGTGATGGCACTTTACCAGATTGCACGGCCACGCACCCCGGGTCATTTACTGCCTCAGGGCCAGGGTCTGACACGCTGTCTGGGAGACCCTCCTGTTGAGTCACGAGGCTCGGAAAGGACCCCCTTGCTTTCTAAACTCCTTCTCCGAGAGGAGTCTAGGTGCGGCTGGATCCAATTCCTAGCCCCGGACTTGGGCAACGGTTCACCTCTAAAGGATTGTATCCGCGCCATCAACCCTTTATATCACTGAGCTAAGGCTACGAGGTTTAGCGTGGTATTAGTCACTTACCGAGACTCTGTTGCGGCAAGGGATCTCTCAGCCTTGAGGAGCAGAACCTGAAGCAAGCGTCCCCGCTCAAGGGCACATCCTGGTGCTATGACAGACTACGACAGGCAATACTATGACAGGGCAATACAATGCAAGACGTAACTTTACACGGGGCAGTACAAGGCCAATACACAGTCAAATAGGGAATGACCGATCACAAAATTGATGCACGGTCAAATAGAGTACAACAGCCTAAGAAGCCCTCAATACAGTGCCTGTCAACGCCAGAATACATCAGATGGCTCGCGGCACGGTGAGAGGGCAATACGACGCAAGACTTAGGAAAATACAGGGCAGTACAAAGCAATACGTAGTCAAATATAGAACAGCCGATCAAAAACACCCTCAGTTCGGTGCGGTACAACCCCAGAGAGTGTAAAAGGACAGTTAAGACTATTTCATGGCAACACAACGCACAATGTAACACAATACAGGTTGCTACAACGCAATACAGAATAATATAGGAAACAACCCATCAAAACGCCACAATACGGTGCAGTACGATCCCACACGGTCTCGGGTGGCAGTCAAAACAACTATAGGGCGACACGATCCAAGATGCAACATTACACGACAGAGTAGAACTGAAGACGCAGTCAACTAAATACCAACCAATTAGAAGAACCGCAATACAGTGCGGGAGAAAACAAAAATAAATGGAGATGCCAGTCAAGACAATGACAGAGCAATACAAGGCAAGAAATAACGCAATACAGGGCAGTACAGTGAAATACACGGTCAAATAAATAACTGATTAAGTATCCCGCAATACCGTGCGATGCAATGCCAAAACGTGTGAGACAGCAGTCGAGGCAGTGACAGAGCTATACAATGGAAGACATAACGCAGGGCTGTACAACACCGAAACGTATCAGATGGCACTCAGAACAATAACATGGCCATACAATGCAAGCCGCAACACAATACAAGGTGGTAACAAGGCAATACACGGTCAAACACAGACTAACGAATAAAACCTGCACAATACGGATCGCTGCAATCCCAGAACATCTAAAGTGACAGTGAACGGAATGACGGGGCAGTACAATGCAAGATACAACACTAGACAGGGCAATACGCATTCAAATAACGCAAAACCGATTAAAAAACCCACAATACACACCAGTACAATGCCGGAACAGATCAGATGGCAGTCCGGGCAAATAGAGGACAATACAATGCCAAACGTGATGCCATACAGGGCCGGACAAGGCAATACGCAGCTGTGGCAGGCCGAGCGGCTAACTTCGCTTCTAAGAGAGAAGCGGTGAAACATTCAGAAACATCAACACAGTGAGTCTCCAAAGGCAGCAGCGCATGTGACGGCGCTTTACCAGATTCCATATGGCCACGCACCCCGGATTATTTACTGCCTAGGGGGCAGGGTCAGACAAGCTGTCAGGCAGACCCTCCCGTTGAGTCACGAGGCTCGGAAAGGACCCCCTTGCTTTCTAAACTCCTTCTCAGAGAGGAGTCTAGGTGCGGCTGGATCCAATTCCTAGCTCGGAAAGGACCCCCTTGCTTTCTAAACTCCTTCTCCGAGAGGAGTCTAGGTGCGGCTGGATCCAATTCCTAGCCCCGGACTTAGGCAACGGTTCACCTCTAAAGGATTGTATCTGCGCCATCGACCCTTTATATCACTGAGCTAAGGCTACAAGGTTTTGTATGCTCTTAGTCACTTACTGAGAATCTGTTGCGGCAAGGCATCTCTATCTCGAGGAGCAGAACCTTAATTGAGCGTCCCTGCTCAAGGGGAGATCCTGGCACGGAGGCCCCTGCCATGCAGAAGTCAAAAGGCTCTTGGGCTGTCCACTATTTATGGGGTAAGCTAATTGACTTATAGTCACATCAGCACAGGAACAAAATATCTAGGTCCCCACTGTGTTGCCAACCATCCCCCAACTTCAAGTACCACTCAGAACAACTCCATGGATGACTGGGGCGCCAAAACGAAGGGGCGCCCACACCACCCCAGCAGTCAAATAAGGAACAACCAATGGAACTTTCACAATAAATAAGTACAATCCCAGACAGTCCAAAGTAACAGCCAAGACAATGACAGACCAATACAGTGCAAGACCTAACATCATACAGAGCAGTAAAAGGCAACGCGCAGCCAAGTCAAGAACAGTTAAAATACCCATAATCCAGTGCAGCACTATGACACTGTCCCAAAACACAGTCAAAACAACGACAGAGTAATGCAACACGAGCCGTAACACAATACAGGGCAGCACAAAGCAATACACAGTCACACAAAGAACAGCCAATTACAAAACCCACAACAGAACGCCCTACGATCTCAGGAAGTCTCAGAGGGCAGTCACGGCAAATACAGGGCAATACGGTGCAAGATAACACAATACAGGCCACTGCCAGCCAATACTCAGTCAAATAAATAACAGACAGTCAAAAAATTCACAATGCAGTGCACTACTATGACACCATGGGTCAGGTGGCAACCATGACAACGATAGGGCAATACAAGGCAAGACGTAACCCAACACGGGGCCGGACAAGGCAATATGCAGTTGTGGCAGGTGGAGCCATTCACTTCACTCCTAAGAGAAAAGTAGAGAAACATTCAGAAACATCAACACAGTGATTCTCCAAAGGCAGCAGTGCGCATGACGGCGCTTTATCAGGTTCCGTGGCCACGGACCCTGGATTATTTCCTGCCTAGGGGCCAGGGTCAGACGAGCTGTCAGGGAGACCCTCCCGTTGAGTCACGAGGCTCGGAAAGGACCCCCTTGCTTTCTAAACTCCTTCTCAGAGAGGAGTCTAGGTGCGGCTGGATCCAATTCCTAGCTCGGAGAGGACCCCCTTGCTTTCTAAACTCCTTCTCGGAGAGGAGTCTAGGTGCGGCTGGATCCAATTCCTAGCCCCAGACTTGGGCAACGGTTCACCTCTAAAGGATTATGTCTGTGCCGTCAACCCTTTACATGGCTCATAAAAAACAGCTGATGAAGGAAGTGACAATATGGTCGCCTACAACGGCAGAATAGATCAGATGACAATCAAGACAACAACAGAGCAATACAATGGAAGACGTAACACCACACGGGGCCGGACAAGGCAATACACAGCCACATCAGAACCCATGAGAGACATCAAACTACAGTCCAGACCTAGGACAGATTCTCTAACGTGACCGTCAAGACGACAGGGCAATGCAATGCAAGATGTAACACAGGCCATATGCAGTTGTGGCGGGCGCAATGATAAAATTCACTCCTAAGAGAGAGGTAGAGAAACATTAACAAACATAACAGTGATTCACTAAAGGTAGCAGCGCACGTGATGGCACTTTACCAGATTGCACGGCCACGCACCCCGGGTCATTTACTGCCTCAGGGCCAGGGTCTGACACGCTGTCTGGGAGACCCTCCCGTTGAGTCACGAGGCTCGGAAAGGACCCCCTTGCTTTCTAAACTCCTTCTCGGAGAGGAGTCTAGGTGCGGCTGGATCCAATTCCTAGCCCCGGACTTGGGCAACGGTTCACCTCTAAAGGATTATGTCTGTGCCGTCAACCCTTTACATGGCTCATAAAAAACAGCTGATGAAGGAAGTGACAATATGGTCGCCTACAACGGCAGAATAGATCAGATGACAATCAAGACAACAACAGAGCAATACAATGGAAGACGTAACACCACACGGGGCCGGACAAGGCAATACACAGCCACATCAGAACCCATGAGAGACATCAAACTACAGTCCAGACCTAGGACAGATTCTCTAACGTGACCGTCAAGACGACAGGGCAATGCAATGCAAGATGTAACACAGGCCATATGCAGTTGTGGCGGGCGCAATGATAAAATTCACTCCTAAGAGAGAGGTAGAGAAACATTAACAAACATAACAGTGATTCACTAAAGGTAGCAGCGCACGTGATGGCACTTTACCAGATTGCACGGCCACGCACCCCGGGTCATTTACTGCCTCAGGGCCAGGGTCTGACACGCTGTCTGGGAGACCCTCCTGTTGAGTCACGAGGCTCGGAAAGGACCCCCTTGCTTTCTAAACTCCTTCTCGGAGAGGAGTCTAGGTGCGGCTGGATCCAATTCCTAGCCCCGGACTTGGGCAACGGTTCACCTCTAAAGGATTATGTCTGTGCCGTCAACCCTTTACATGGCTCATAAAAAACAGCTGATGAAGGAAGTGACAATATGGTCGCCTACAACGGCAGAATAGATCAGATGACAATCAAGACAACAACAGAGCAATACAATGGAAGACGTAACACCACACGGGGCCGGACAAGGCAATACACAGCCACATCAGAACCCATGAGAGACATCAAACTACAGTCCAGACCTAGGACAGATTCTCTAACGTGACCGTCAAGACGACAGGGCAATGCAATGCAAGATGTAACACAGGCCATATGCAGTTGTGGCGGGCGCAATGATAAAATTCACTCCTAAGAGAGAGGTAGAGAAACATTAACAAACATAACAGTGATTCACTAAAGGTAGCAGCGCACGTGATGGCACTTTACCAGATTGCACGGCCACGCACCCCGGGTCATTTACTGCCTCAGGGCCAGGGTCTGACACGCTGTCTGGGAGACCCTCCTGTTGAGTCACGAGGCTCGGAAAGGACCCCCTTGCTTTCTAAACTCCTTCTCGGAGAGGAGTCTAGGTGCGGCTGGATCCAATTCCTAGCCCCGGACTTGGGCAACGGTTCACCTCTAAAGGATTATGTCTGTGCCGTCAACCCTTTACATGGCTCATAAAAAACAGCTGATGAAGGAAGTGACAATATGGTCGCCTACAACGGCAGAATAGATCAGATGACAATCAAGACAACAACAGAGCAATACAATGGAAGACGTAACACCACACGGGGCCGGACAAGGCAATACACAGCCACATCAGAACCCATGAGAGACATCAAACTACAGTCCAGACCTAGGACAGATTCTCTAACGTGACCGTCAAGACGACAGGGCAATGCAATGCAAGATGTAACACAGGCCATATGCAGTTGTGGCGGGCGCAATGATAAAATTCACTCCTAAGAGAGAGGTAGAGAAACATTAACAAACATAACAGTGATTCACTAAAGGTAGCAGCGCACGTGATGGCACTTTACCAGATTGCACGGCCACGCACCCCGGGTCATTTACTGCCTCAGGGCCAGGGTCTGACACGCTGTCTGGGAGACCCTCCTGTTGAGTCACGAGGCTCGGAAAGGACCCCCTTGCTTTCTAAACTCCTTCTCGGAGAGGAGTCTAGGTGCGGCTGGATCCAATTCCTAGCCCCGGACTTGGGCAACGGTTCACCTCTAAAGGATTATGTCTGTGCCGTCAACCCTTTACATGGCTCATAAAAAACAGCTGATGAAGGAAGTGACAATATGGTCGCCTACAACGGCAGAATAGATCAGATGACAATCAAGACAACAACAGAGCAATACAATGGAAGACGTAACACCACACGGGGCCGGACAAGGCAATACACAGCCACATCAGAACCCATGAGAGACATCAAACTACAGTCCAGACCTAGGACAGATTCTCTAACGTGACCGTCAAGACGACAGGGCAATGCAATGCAAGATGTAACACAGGCCATATGCAGTTGTGGCGGGCGCAATGATAAAATTCACTCCTAAGAGAGAGGTAGAGAAACATTAACAAACATAACAGTGATTCACTAAAGGTAGCAGCGCACGTGATGGCACTTTACCAGATTGCACGGCCACGCACCCCGGGTCATTTACTGCCTCAGGGCCAGGGTCTGACACGCTGTCTGGGAGACCCTCCTGTTGAGTCACGAGGCTCGGAAAGGACCCCCTTGCTTTCTAAACTCCTTCTCCGAGAGGAGTCTAGGTGCGGCTGGATCCAATTCCTAGCCCCGGACTTGGGCAACGGTTCACCTCTAAAGGATTATGTCTGTGCCGTCAACCCTTTACATGGCTCATAAAAAACAGCTGATGAAGGAAGTGACAATATGGTCGCCTACAACGGCAGAATAGATCAGATGACAATCAAGACAACAACAGAGCAATACAATGGAAGACGTAACACCACACGGGGCCGGACAAGGCAATACACAGCCACATCAGAACCCATGAGAGACATCAAACTACAGTCCAGACCTAGGACAGATTCTCTAACGTGACCGTCAAGACGACAGGGCAATGCAATGCAAGATGTAACACAGGCCATATGCAGTTGTGGCGGGCGCAATGATAAAATTCACTCCTAAGAGAGAGGTAGAGAAACATTAACAAACATAACAGTGATTCACTAAAGGTAGCAGCGCACGTGATGGCACTTTACCAGATTGCACGGCCACGCACCCCGGGTCATTTACTGCCTCGGGGCCAGGGTCTGACACGCTGTCTGGGAGACCCTCCCGTTGAGTCACGAGGCTCGGAAAGGACCCCCTTGCTTTCTAAACTCCTTCTCCGAGAGGAGTCTAGGTGCGGCTGGATCCCATCCTCGCCCCGGACTTGGGCAACGGTTCACCTCTAAAGGATCATATCTGCGTGATCAAACCCTTTGTATCGCTCAGCTAAGATGGCAAAGTCTGGCATGCTGTTAGTCACTTACCCAGAATCTGTTGCGGCAAGGCTTCTCTCAACCTAGAGGAGCAGAACCTTAAGTGAGTGTCCCCGGGAAATGCTGGCAAACAGGCCGCTGCCTTGCAAGAAAGCTCAAAGGGCTCTTGGTCTGTCCGCTAGGTCTACAGCAAGCTAACTGACTCACAGTGTCTTGACTCTGGTGCCAGCCACCCCACAAAGTTCAAGTGCCACTCGTAGCGACTCCTGCTGGTCGTTATAGCTCGAGCAGCAGCCTGGAGGAAAAAGGGGGGTGACATCGCAACAGCGGTCAAATACAGAACAACCGGTTAAAAATTGCACAATACTGTGCCAGAGACTCTAAAATAACTGGCAAGACAACGACAGGGCAACACCATGCAAGATCTAACCTTACACAGGGCAGTACAAGGCAACATACAATCAAATGCAGAGCAGACAATGAAAGAATTGACGGTACGGTGCCATACAACGGTAGAATATATCAGATGTCGGTCACCACAATGACAGAGCAATACAAGGCAAGACGTAACGCGATACGGGGCCCTACCAGGCGACACAGTCAAGGAAACAACAACCCATGAAAGAATTCACAATACAGCGCGGTCCTAGGACGGAACGTGTAAAATGACCGTCGAGACAGTGACAGGGCAATACAATGCAAGACACAACACCATACCAGGTGGTAACAAGGCAACATGCAGCCAAACGAAGAACAACCGATTAAGAAACCCAGCATACGTTCAACTGTAATACCAGAAAAGATCAGAAGGCAGTCAAGACAACGACAGCACACTATAACATGAGAAGTAACACAATACGCAGCAGTACAAGGCATTACACAGTCAAATAAAGAAGAACCGATTAAAAACCACACAATACGGTGCGGTGCGATGCCAGAGTGGATCAGAAGGCAGTCGAGACTATGACGGGGCAATATAATGCAAGATGTTACACAATACAGGGCGGTACAAGGCATTAGAAAGCCAGATGAAGAACAACCGATTAAAAAACCCGCAATACAGCGTGGTACGAGGCCCGAACAGATCAGAAGGCAGTCAAGGCTACGACGGGGCAATATAACACGAGACATAACGCAATAGAGGGCGGTACAAGGCATTACACAGTCAAAGAACAACCGATTAAAAAAAAAAAAACCACGCAACACGGTGTGGTACGATGCCAGAATAGATCACAGAGCAATCAAGAGCGTGACGGGGCAACACGATGCGAAACCGATACTGAGTGAGGCGGAGCAATACTATTTCAAATATACAAGAACATAGTACGGAACCAAATTCTTAAGCGTACGACACAAGACCATCTCAAATGGCAGTCAAGGAAGTTACTGAGCAACGTAATCCCGATTTGCACAAAATGGTGCCATCAGGCACCATCACGTCCGTCAACACTAAGTTGTACTGCAATATCCCCCGCATCACACGCGCCGTACCCTTCTGCTCACCTGCTCCGCATGGATTCCGGGTTTGGACTTTGTGGCACACTCTGGTTCTGGCACCTAAAACACCTAAGACACACAATATTACTCTTGAGCTTACGGGAAACCACCACCCCCATGCGCTACCTCTCTGCTACCCAGCTCACCTCCAACGCTCGTCCGGCTCCGGATGCCTGCGGCGCCTGCAAAACCAAAGACAAA
This sequence comes from Chroicocephalus ridibundus, assembly GCF_963924245.1. Lineage (NCBI taxonomy): Eukaryota > Metazoa > Chordata > Aves > Charadriiformes > Laridae > Chroicocephalus > Chroicocephalus ridibundus. The sequence goes on from NW_026961664.1 coordinate 40,895, forward strand.
CACTCCCCTGAGCCGCAATGTAGCACTGGGCTATTAGACGCCAACGTGTCCACAACCGCCTCACTTGCTGGGACTCCTCAGTGGGTGTGCAGCATCGCCCCTCTGACCCTGCATGTCACACCAACCGAAGAAACACACGCCGAGATACTGCCCAAAACCCTACCAAATTCCCCATCTCCCACTCCCTCACCTTGCCCGCCCATCCTCCCCCGAGGCATGCAACCTGAAGGCTCGCAAACCACCCATAAAACCCAACAGACATGGGTTGCTTTAAAACTTGAAAGTTGCTCCCTCTGAGGCAGATGTGATAAGGTCAGCAGCGGCGGGTGGGCTGAAGTGACTGACTCATCCCCATCCCCACATCCCATGTCATTCATTGCTTCAAAACTTCAAATTGGAAAGAACCAATACATACAGTACTCAGAGCCACATCTTCTCTCTAATACCACGTGCTGACTCACCTTCTTACATTGCTCTCCTCTCCTACGCTGCCCCGCCAAGCTTGTCCTGTTGCATCTGCAAGAACGACATCAGAGAAATCACCCTGAGGCAGAGCAATAGAGTCATAACAACAAAAAGCCTTGCACCTTTTTTACAAATACCATCTAAGGTCCAAATACAACCGTACACAAAGAAAATTACAAAAAAAAATCCGCACCAAAACCAGCTGTACCCTCTTCCACATGAACTCTTCTTCACTGCTGCTGTATTGCCTTTCCAACATGCCTCTGCTCTTCCCAAACAAAACAGAAGAGGTGTCTACACAGCCTCCCAATGGCTACCCTGAGATAACTCTAACACCTTTGCCCCGATCTACTGGGATTCATGTACTACATATAGACTCTCCACAGGATTCCGCCCACCCTGGACACTACGTGCCCAGGCAGGGCAGCCCCGAGCCAAACACTCACGGTTACGGACAGACACTACACGGAACGCTACGAACGACACGCCTCAAAGATGAGAGAAAACTCTCAGCAAGAAAGATGACACGGGGACCAAAGTCACCGTCGTGCAAGAAAATCTGTGGGATCGTGATGATGTCAACATGAAGACGCTCTACGGAACCCCCTGAAGCAAACTGTAGAACGTGATGGTACGTAATAAGAATGGACTGTTGAGCCCGCTAAGATGGACGTGCAGGAAGTCTGGCTTCAAGACCTAAGAACGTAACGACGCAGGGAAGAACTCCCAGACGTGGAAGTGGGCCGTCCAGAAACTTCCGAGAGGCAAGATTGATGCACGCTTTAAGATGCTAACGCAAGAAGAGCATCAGATGAATGGTGCTACGCCCACAGGCCCAAGCATTCGAGACCCTAAGGATGACGCCCAGGGCCCCACGTCGTGCTCCTGGAGCTCAAAGATGACCTCGAGACCCAAGAAGGGGCGAAGATACACAACACAGACCACATGAACGACATGACAACACGCACGGGCTGGAACTGCCCTGCCCGGGACACGCTAGCGTCACACTGAGCAGTAAGCAACATCCTTTACCTTCCTAAATATGACTGTGCCCCGGGACAGCCCTCGCCACTACGCTAACGTCAAAGACCCCATTTTGCAATTGTCCACCTCGGCCCCTCTCCGGCGCCTGACTGTCAACTTAGCTTTTGGAGGGCCAGGCATCTGAATCCTTCTTCGATGCGGTCCGCAAAAACCAGCCATCCGATACATTTCCGCAGTCACCAGGTTCCTCCTCTTCCTCTGCAAAAGGAAAATAAAACATAATCCCAGAGGCCGCCACAGCACCAGCAATAAGCATCCTGAGAGGAGATGCCAACCTCTTCGACGACACGCTCAGCCTCCCGAATGCCGTGGCGTTCTGCTTGCCCGCTCTGCGCCGATTCCGGAGTCCGAGGCTGCAATGATAGTTATTCACAGCACCTAAGAGACCAAGAAACACAACATTACCACTGCGCTTCTGCCAAACCGCCACACCATCAACTCCTATCTTCTGTCTTCATTCACATGAAAAAAAGAGTACCCAATTGTATTCATAGAGGCGCCAGTCACATCTTCCCTCTAATGCCACATGCCGAGCCACCTCCGTACAGCGCTCCTCTCGGCTCCCCTACGTCACCCTGCACATCTCATCTCTCGGCATCTAAAAAGAGAAAAAAAAAAATCCAACATTACCCCGATGCAGAGCGATAGCTTAATTCCAAAGGTCTTGTTTCTACTTCGGAACACTGTTCAATTAGATCCAAATACAGCCTGCCATCAAAAAAAAAAAAAAAAAAAACACAGAAAAAGCCCACAAACATTACACCCCACACAAAGCAGCCTGAACATCTTTGAGATACTGTGTCCTTCACTGACTGTGAACAGCCTCTCCGACTTGGCTCTGCTTATGCCAACACCCACTAATAAAACACCCACGCACCCAACCTACTGAGAGCAAATTAATTCCAGATGACTACCCAACCTTTGCCTCGGTCTCCACAGATCCACATATTAACTGTAGACTCTCGTCACTATTCTGCCTGCCCTGGACTCTACACACCCGGGCAGGGGGGCTCCGAGCCAGACACACACACAAGCACAGACCAACACTACACAAAACGCTAAAAACAACGCGCCTCAAGGATGAGAGAAAACTCTCAGCAAGAAGGATGACACCCAGACGGAAGTCACCGTCGGGCAAGACGACCTGGAGACCGTGGTGGTGATGTGAAGAGGCTCTATGGAAGCCCCTGAAACAGAGTGTAGGACATCATCATCTGTGATAAGAAGGGACTGTCAAGACTGATAAGATGTATGCGGGGGAAGCCTGGCTTCAAGACCTAAGAACATAATGACATAGGGAAGAAGTCCCAGTTGTAGACGCGGGCCATCCGGAAACTTCCAAGACGCAAGACCAATGCAAGCTTTAAGCTTCTAACGCAAGACGACCAGCAGCCGAATGGTGCTATGCCCATGGGTGCAGGTGTTCGAGACCCTAGGGATGGCGCCTGAGGCGCCATGCCGTGCTCCTGGAGCTTAAAGACGACCTCGAGACCCGAGAAAGGTCTAAGACACAGAACACGGACCACACGAAAGACAACAACACACACAGGCTGGAACCACCCTGCCCGGGAATGCCGAACAGTAAGCCGCATCCCTTACGTGCCTAAAGGAGACTGCCCTCCAGGACAAACCTCTCCCCTACGCCAACTTCAAAGACACCTTTTTGCAATTCTCAACCTCGTCCCCTCTCGAGCGCCAGTCTCTCAACTTAGCTTTTGGAGGGCCAGGGGTCCGAATCCATCCTTGAGGCAGTCCACAGAAAACAGCCATCCAGTACGTTCCTGTGGTCACCAGCTTCCTCCTCTTCCTCTGCAAAAGGAAAAGAAAAAAAAAAGTTATCCCAAAAGCAGCCACAGCACCAGCAATAAGCATCCTGAGAGGAGATGCCAACCTCTTCCACAACACCCTCAGCCTCATGAACACCCAGGCATTCTGCTCGCCCGCTCAGCGCCAATTCCAGAGTCTGACGCTGCGGCAACAGTTATTCACGGCACCTAAGATACCAAGAAACACAGCATTACCACTGCGCTACTGCCAACCCACCAGTCCCGTGCTCCTCCTCGATACTATCTGGCTCGCCTCAAATGCGAGAGCCTAGAGCACACCAGGCTCCGACGACACCCGAACCCATCTGCAAAACCTGTCCAAGAAGGACTCATGAACCCGGCTCCCTTTTCTAGCCCTCCCCCAGTGCCAAAACTTTAGAAACCCCTTCTCTTCTCCCTGAGCTGCCAGGGAAGGAGCCCCACTTCTTCCCCATAGATCCCACCCTTTATTTGCCAGCCCGAACACCCGGCGTTGGACACTTCTTGAGAGCCACTCTTCCCAGCCTCTCCCTGCGTCCCACCACCACCTCCTATCTTCTGTCTTCCCACGGACTCTGGGCTCTGCTGCAGACCCACAGAGTCAGTGAAGCCCTGATCTGACCTATACCAGGGGCCTGCCACAAGCCGCAAAGGCTCCAGGGACACGGCAAAACCCTGAGCACGGTGGGGGAAGGTGACAAGGCACCCCACATCCTGAAATACGTTATGCTTTATGGCCCTGCTGCTTTCCTGAGAAATGTGGAAACTCCATCTACAGCTGCAGACAAGGTGCTCACCCAGTCCCTGCAAAGTAATCTCATCATCTGCCCGATTGAGACAAATTCTATTGGCATCTTATCTGGGATACAGCAAAGCTAGTGGGGAAAAAAAAAAAAAAAACACAAACAAGAAAGTTCCGTCTTCAATACAGTCAGGGATTCCAGGAAAATGCGCCATGCCTGGAAGAGAGAAAACCATACCCTTAAACTATCTCACCGCCCCCTAAGACTCATTACCACGCGACTCACCTGAAAAACCACAAGGAAGAGAACCGGCACATGAGGCCGCTCTCTACTATACACGCTGCCAAACCTCACCTGGTCCTGAAGGTCTTGCCACCTCCAGCTTCTTACCTGCTATTCTCTAAATGGGATAACATCTCCACCCAAGGAGCTGAGCCGCCTCCAAAGCTGCAATCGACTGAAGGACAGGCAGAGCTCTGACCCTGGAGACACCTGGTAGCAGAATGAGCTGCCCCAGCAGAGGCTGTGGGTTATATACCCCGGGCCCCGCCCAACGCCCTTCCCACCATCCCCTGGGAAAGGGCCTGGCTGACCTCCACAAGGCATAGAGCCTGCCAGAGGAAAAGCTGCTCCTTTCCTCACAGGCCTGAGAAGTACAGCATGCAAAACACCAAAACGGAGAAAGCGACCCTTAGAGGAACGGACAATATGTGCTCTTTTATTACAACTACATCAACTGTGTCAGCAACAGGGCCCGGTAGGTAAGTAAACTTAATTAAACTTCTGCAGGGCGTAGACATAAAGAGAAAGACATCATCCTAACCTAAATAGGCCAGAAGATCATGAAGCACAATAACAATATTTTTATCAAGACTCAATGTGCTTTAGTTTCCTTGTAAAAGAAACCCCACAACGAGTCATACAGCATTTCTAGCAAGACGACGCATATTATCCGACTTCTGCCAGAACTGTGTTCTGGATCGGACCGACAGACAGAGTGCAAGCAGAGGCTTGTGTGCCGCCTGTAATGCAGTGGCTGAGAAAGAACCAAGGCTTGGGGCCGCCGCTCTCCTCGGCCGAGTCTGCTCCGGTGCCCTGTCTGTCATCATTGCTGTTGTGCCTTAGGCCATGCAGTAAAACAAGTGACACGTGCTCCCTTTTAACTTCTCTCCTGAGGCAGAAAAGAACAAGAGAGAGAGACTTAGGGACTGAAAGATAAACTGAACTGTAATGAAATCTTAACAGCAAAATAATACCAAGAAAAGACAACAGTAACAAGAAAACAAATATATACAGGACATACACAACCCGATACAGAGCTCCCAGGATGACCGCTGCTTCACCGGCAAAGTCCGGAACCAGACTCCGTGACAGACCGGAACCAGACTCCGTGACAGACCGGAACCAGACTCCGGACCTGGTTGCATAAATGCACGGATCGAGGTCAAAGGACAATGAACAGACAGAGGAGTCTTCAGAGGCCAGACAACAGGTACCGACCCCTTTGATCCCTCCGCTTTTATACTGAGCGTGATGAGGATGGGATGGAATACCCTATCAGTCAGATTCGGGTCACCGGTCCCGTCTACTCTTCACTATGGGTACAACCCCTCTACGCTTTTCTGCTTCCAACCCTCCAACAGGGCATATATAAAAGTTAGCTGGGCTGGGCTGTTGTAGGAATAAGTATAAGCAAGAGCCTCTCCGCACGGCATCCCTTCGCATTAAGTGTAAATATAAGTTCTTGGTGCTCTGAAGGCAGATACTACCTGAAAAATACGTCATTATTTTCAGAGAGTTCACTTCATTGGAAGAGACTTACCTGAAAAGTAAAGTGACTGCAAACAACACCAGTTCTGTTGTACCTCAGACCAGCACTTCCACACATGGCTACGTAACCTCACATTCACATGAAAAAAAGAAGAAGTGGCCAAATGTATTCATGGAGCCGCCGGTCACATCTTCCCTTTAAGACCTCGGGCTCAGCCACCTTTGTCCTGCGCCCCCATCAGCTCCCCTGTGTATCCCTGGCCACCTCATCTCTCTGCATCTGAAAAAAAAGCAACACACCAACATCAAACATTACCCTAATGCAGAGCAGTAGCTTAATTCCAAAGGTCTTGTTTCTACTTAGGAACCCTGTTCACATAAGTCCAACTACAGCCTGTCATCCAAAGAAGAGACGCCTGCAAACATTACACCCCACACAATGCAGGTTTACCATCTTTGAGATACTGTCCCCTTCACTAGCCATGAACACCCTCTCCAACTTGTCTCCGCTTATGCCAGCGCCCACTAATGAAACACCCGTCCACACAGCCTCTCGAAAGCTAATCAATTCGAGACGACTGAGCAACCTTTGCCTGGGTCTAGACAGATCCTCATATTCAGTACAGACTGCTGTCGTGATTCTGCCTACCCTGGACGCTACACACCCAGGCAGGGCAGCCCCAAGCCAAACACACACAGACTGACGCTACACAGAACACAACAAACGACGCGCCTCAAGGATGAGAGAAGACTCTCAGCAAGAAGGATGACACCGGGACCAAAGTCATCGTCGGGCAAGACAGCCTGCAGGACTGTGATGGAGACGATGTGAAGAGGCTCCACAGAACCCCCTGAAACAAAGTGTAGAACTTCACAGTTCCTGAGAAGGGACTGTTGAGCCTGACAAGATGGACACACAGGAAGCCTAGCTTCAAGACCTAAGAACTTAACGACACAGGGAAGAAGCCCCAGTCGCTGACGCGGGCCATCCAGAAAGTTCCAAGATGCAAGACCGATGCACGCTTTAAGATGCTAATGCAAGAAGAGAGGCAGACGGTTGGTGCTACGCCCACGGGTGCAGGTGTTCGACACCATAAGGATGGCACCCAATGCACATTCCGTGCTCCTGGAGCTTAAAGATGATCTCAAGACCCAAAAAAAGGGTCTAGGATGCAAAACACAGACCACACGAACGACACGACAACACACACAGGCTGCAACTGCCCTGCCTAGGATGCGCTAACATCACACTGGACAGTAAGCTACATTGTTTACCTGCCCAAAGGAGACTGTGCCCCAGAACAGCCCTCCCCCCTACACTAACGTCAAAGACCCCATTACACAATTGTCAGCCTCCACCCCTCTCCAGTGCTGGTCTCTCAACTTAGCTTTTGGAGGGCTAGCATCTGATTCCATCCTCGACGTAGTCCACAAAACACAACCATCCGATACGTTCCTGCACTCACCGGCTTACTCTTCCTCTGCAAAAGGAAAAGGAAAAGAGAAAGTCATCACAAAAGCAGCCACAACACCAGCAATAAGCATCCTGAGAGGAGATGATGACCTCCTCCACAAAACCCCTCAAGCCTCCTGAATGCTGATGCAGTCTGATTGCCTGCTCCACACAGATTCTAGAGTCGGATGCTGTAGCGACAGTTATTCACGGCACCTAAGATACCAAGAAACACAGCATTTGCACTGCGCTTCTGCCAAACCACCAGTCCTGTGCTCCTCCTCAATACTATCTGTCTTGCCTCAAATGCGAGAGCCTAGAGCAGACTAGATACCATCAACAACCAAACCCAATTACAAAACTGGTTTGAGGAAGACACATGAACCCGCCTCCCTTTCCTAGCCATCCCCCTCCTGAACCATCAGGGAAGGAGGCCCACTGCTTCCCCACAACTCCTGCCCCTTATTTTCCAACTGCTCCTCAGGACCTGCTGTTCTGAGCCCTGCCCTGTGTTTGGCAGGCGCCTCCTGTCTTCCGCCTTCATAGAGACTCCGGGCTCTGCTACAGACCTGGAAAGCCGGGAAAACAGTTACAGAACCTACTGGTAGCCTCCCGCAAGAGCTTTAGGGCCACCGTGATACCCTGCATGCTCTGGGGCAAAATGATGAGCCATCCCTGCTGCTTCCTCAAAACAAACAAACTCAATATATAGGTACGTACAAAACACTCACCCTAAATCCTACTCCAGTATCTCATAACACACACAATTAAGACTAATAAAAACACCAACTAACATAGTGTACATCAAAATTGGAAAAAACCACAAGATTTTATCTTCAATGAAGTCAGAAATTATAGTAAAACACACCACCTGCCATAAGCAAAAAAAAAAAGATACATACTATTAAGCCATTTAAACAAACCAAATGCTCCCTACAAAACTAAAGATACGGGGGGAAAAAAAAAAAAAAAGATAACATACAACTCCACTTTCTATGGCAACCACCCTTACATTGAGAAGCCTTACCTCTGATGTCTTACCTATGCTAGTTTAAACGCTAAAACAAGCCTTCCCAAACAGCTGCACAAGCTCCAAAACAACACTTAAGAAGCTCCAGAGCTCTGACCCTGGAAAAGACCAGCAGCAGAACAAGGTCCTGCCCTGAAGCTGTGGCTCATATACCCCGGGCCCCACCTGAGGCCCTCAGGCCCCACCCACCACCTTTCCCACAATCCCCTGGGTAAAGGGTGGGGCCAACCCCCAGAAGCATAAAAGCACCTGAAGGTGCAGCAGGTGTTGTTATTTGCTTTAAGTTTACTATTTACAAAGTAGTGAAGAGTGACCCTTGATAGAAAAAGCATTATCTGCTCCTCCCTTGCAGCTACACCTATTGCATCAATGACATGTCCAGGTGAGCAATTAAGTTATTTTTTTATGGAATGTAAATAGAAAAAAAATAAACATCAGACTTATCTCTATAGAAAAGTAGCTTATTCAATGCAATGATAACATTATTATTAAAATTTATGTACTTGAGTGTCCTTCAAAAAAAAAAAATACAAACCCAAACACAATCTATTACTATGGGGTCATTCCTTATTTCTAGCAAGACCGTGTGTACTAACGAACTTCTGCCAGAACCCCTTTTTGGATGGGAGTGAATAACAAAACAGAATCAGATTCTATGAGAAAACTTTCTCAAAAACATTTTCCTCTGTGAAATAAGTTATTTATTGTAAATTGCTAGCAATTTAAAGTCATATTGATAATCTCATTTTGACTTGTTACTCAACAGCACTACTTGAGTCCCAAAATACAGAAAGCAACAAAAAAGCATGGAATTACAAGTCATGTATTTCCTGAACCTGCATAAAGCACCCTACTTAACATCTAAGTAGCTAGAACAAAAACAAATTTATATACATAAACTCATATTTTACAACAGGTATAAAAATGAGAAATTCTTCTTTATTTCAATGCCTCATGCCCATATAGACAGGTTTTATTCCATTTTTAAACACACATTCCCCCCATGAATTTTCAGTCATTTTTAGGTTGTGAACTGCCTCTTTTGGGGGGGACCCAGTGTGACAACCCACACCCCCCCGGAAAAGGTCTTCTTTTGACTTAGAAATACCATCTGGAGTACAATTACAGCCTGACATTAAAAAAAAAAAACAAACTACACAAACATCACACCCCACACAAAGCAGCTTTAACATCTTTGAGATGCAGTCTGCTTCACTACTGCTGAACAGCCCCTCCCACATAGCTCTGCTCATCCCAAAAAAACCCTTAATTAAAGAGCTGCCCACACCACCTGCTGATGGCTAACTTGATGGGAGTTGACTGTACCACCTTGGCCTCAACAGTCTCATTAGATCAATATATTAACCATATACTCTTACTGCTGTTCCCCCTACCCCTGACTCTACAGCCCCAGGCAGCGCAGCTCCAAGCCAAACACACCCACGTGCAGCCCAACACCACACAGCACTAGAGACAACGTGACTCCAAGATGAGAGAAAACTCTCCACAAGAAGAGCGACTTTCAGACAAGAGACGCTGTCGGGCAAGAAGAGCGACAGGGCTGCAGCGCTGACACGACCAGGCTCCACAGCCAAGCCATAAAAGAGTCAAATGTAACGGAACATTCCAAGAAGTTCCTGTCAAAACGGAGATGACGTATGTGCAGGAAGCATGGCTTCAAGACCCGAGAACGTAAGGATGCAGGGAAGAAATCCCAGTGCGTAACAGCAGGTGGCTAGAACTGCTAGGGCTCAGAGAAGAGAGCTGCTCAGGCAGCCGGGAACGACGCTGCAGAAGAGGACCATTCAGAAACTCCTGAGAGGCAAGTCCTATCTGCACTTTAAAATTGTTATGCAAGAAAAGAAGTGCCCATTGGGCACTCTGCCAATTAGCACAGGCATTTGAGACCCTACAGGTGGTGCCCGAGGCACATGCTGTGCTCCTTGAGTGCAAAGAGAAATAAGGACACCAAAACTTAAGGAAAGTCCAAGACACAGAAGACAGAGCACACAAACTACACAACCAAAGACACAGGCCAGAACTGCCCTGCCCAGCACACACTAGCTTTGTGCTGAAAAGTAACCCACTCCCTTTACCTACTCAGAGGAGACTGCTCCCGCATAGCCCTCTGCTCTAGCCTGACTTTAAAACTCCTCCCTGAAACTGTCAACCTTGGCCCCCCTCCAGCACCTGTCCCTCTACTTCGCTTTCAGAGGGCCAGTGGTCTGAATTCATCCTTGACAAAAAAAACCACAACAAACAGCTAACTGATGTGTTCCTGCAGTCACCATGTTCCTCTTCATCAGCAAAACAAAAAGAAATCACAGCTCCAGCAGTGACCACCATGACAGTAGATGCCAACCTCTTCCACAACACCCTCATCCTCAGAGGTGCCATGGCAATCCACTCACCTGCTTCACGTCGATTCCAGTCGGAGGCTGCAGCAACAATTATTTATGGCACCTAAGATACCAACAAACACAAAATTACCATTGCATTTCTGCAAAATCATCAGTCCCGTGCTCCTCCTCCACACTGTCCAGCTCACCTCAAATGCAAGAGACTAGAACAGACCAGACCCTGTCGACACCCAAATCCAAATGCAAAACCGATATGACAGAGACTGATGAACCCACCTCCTTTTCCTAGCCAGCCCCCAGCGCCAAAACTTTAGAAACCCCTTCTCTTCTCCTCAACCGTCAGGGAAGGAGCCTCACTTCTTCCTGACAGCTCCCATCCTGTATTTGCAACCCTGAACCCCCTACGCCGGCTGCTTCTCAGGAGCAGCTCTTCTGAGCTGTGCCCTGCGTTTGGCAGGCACCTCCTATCTTCTGTCTTCCCACAGACTCTGGGCTCTGCATCAGACCCACAAAACAAATAATGTCCTGACGCAATCTATGAGGGGCCTGCTGCCCGCTGCAAAAACTCTAGGGACACCGTGGCACTCCATGGGCAACGGGGAAAGGTGATGAGCCATGCCATACCCTGAACGACGCTATGCCTTACATCCCTGCTGCTTTCTTGAGAAATGCTGGTGCCATATATGCAGATGCATACAAAACGCTCACCCTAACCCCCATAAGATAATCTCATCATCAACCCAATTAAGAGAAACAATATCAGCAATTTACACAGCATACTGCAAAACTGGTGAAAAACCCACAGTTCTATCTTCAATAAAGTCAGAAATTCTAGGAAAATGCAGTGCTCCTAGAACAAAGAAAAGCATACTATTAAACCATCTGGGCACCCCTTAAACACTCATCACAAAGTTATGACCCGAAAAAAAAAGGAGCATACCAGTCAACTTTCTACCATACAGGCAGCTGGATGTTTACTGCTCCCGAAGGTCTCAGCTCAGCCTTCTCACCTCTGCCTCCCTAAATGCCGAAACACGCCTGCCCAAACAGCTGAGCCTGTCCCAAAGCTGCAGCAAAGCGAGGGACCAGCAGAGCACCCACCCCACGGGGCCCAGCAGCAGAATGAGCTCCTGAGCCCGGGCTGGGGCTCATGTACCCCGGGCCCCGCCCACCGCCCTTCCCACAATCCCCTGGGAAAGGGGCAGGGCCAACCCCCAGAAGACGTGAAGGCGGGTGGCAGCGGGAGCAGCAGCTTCGCTTCTCCTGCCTTAAGTTCCCAGCAGGCGAAGCGCCTCCCCTTTTTATTTCCATTTGGGACTAACCTCTGGTGATTCTCTTACCGCTTTTGTGTGATTTCTGTCCAGTTGTTGCTGTGGAGAAGAGAGCTCTGCAGGGGTTGCATTATTTTTGCGATCTTCAGATATTTTTGTGGTTAACTGATAATCGTGTTTTATCGTTTTGGAAGAGTGTTGGAAGCATATGATTTCCAGAAGACTTATGAGCATTTACGGGCTCCTGGAGGACTAAAGTGCCATAGAGACGCGCATCAGAGGACTGAGGGGGCACTTCCGGGGTCCTGGAGGACCGAAGTGCCACGGAGGGCTGAGGGGGCACTTCCGGGGTCGTGGAGGACCGAAGTGCCACGGAGACGCGCGTCGGAGGGCTGAGGGGGCACTTCCGGGGTCGTGGAGGACCGAAGTGCCACGGAGACGCGCGTCGGAGGGCTGAGGGGGCACTTCCGGGGTCGTGGAGGACCGAAGTGCCACGGAGACGCGCGTCGGAGGACTGAGGGGGCACTTCCGGGGTCGTGGAGGACCGAAGTGCCACGGAGACGCGCGTCGGAGGACTGAGGGGGCACTTCCGGGGTCGTGGAGGACCGCGAGGTCACGTAGATGGAAACCTGGAAAACTGACGGGCACTGACGGGGCCGTGGTAACGTGTAAGAGCCGATGCGGAGGGGCCGATGGCCGCTCTGCAGGCCGGGCGGGCGGCACCGATGCCGCTCCAGGTGGCGCGGAGCTCGCCAGAGTCCCGGCGGTCCTGGTTCGCCCTCCGGCCGCCGCTCTCTTGAGACTGCGGCTGGACGGGCCTCCGCGAAGCCGCGCCTGCGCACGAGCTGCGGAACCCACGCGGCGCCGGCGGCGGGGGCCGAGGGGGGCCGGGAGGCGCGGGCACTGCGCATGCGCCGCCCCGCACCTGCAGGACGCGCCTTCAGCCGCCAGGCGGCAGCACCCGCTCCGGTATTGACACACATCTGTACGTTTAGGGAATTTACGTTGCCCATTTCCTACGTTAACGCTTTTGATACCGAATATCTATTTAGGCTGTCTGCCTACACACCTAGTTTGACACTAATATCTTTTTATAAACGCATCTAAGTATTTTTATATTCTAGGATCTTTCATATAACACCGAAGCACAGAATCCTTAGAGACAGAGGTTTTTATTTTGAACTTTTACATACATAATTTATATATATGTATGTTTCTCATTCCCTATTTCAATGCATCCTGCCCATAGTTACAGGTTTTCACATTTTTTAATGCATCCCAAGAATTTTCAGACATTCTGGGGCCGCGACCCACTTCTTTTGGGGGGGCAACTCCACGTAACCCCCCCCCCATCTCCCACTCACCTACTCCTCTGCTGCATCATCGCTGCCCCAGTGACATCGGGGTGCCCCAAATGACACCATCACCCCCCAAGACACACACACACAGACACCCTTCTATTCACCCCAAAAAAAGGCTTAAAACGCCCAGACCCAGGGCTGGCCCCTTCTCCTCAGGGGGGCTCCGCCACCGGCTGCAAACCTGGGCTGGGGCATCTCTCGAGCAGCACGAGACGCCTACGACGAGGCACCTGGAAAACAAAAATCCCCAATTATAGCTCAGCATCCCAAAAAAACAGCACAGAAGAGAGCAGAGGAATTCCGTCAGACGGAGGGACGGGACAGGAGCTGGGGAAACAGCTCAGCTCGAAATACAGCACAGCCTTCAAAAGCCAGCGCCATTTGAACTCTTAAAAGTCAGGATTAAGACTAATCAGTGCCATTTTGAACACGTTCTTAGCATAAGGGCGAACCCTCCGGCTGGTGCTGGGAAACACCTGGCCCTTTCCCTTTCACTGAGAAGGTGTGCATGAAGTTTACATCCACCCAGTGAAAATACTTACCCTGTGAAAGTACTTGGCTTTCCTTCGGCGCTAATTTAACTTGCACAGCTGTGAACGGATACTATTAAACTATCCGTCTCCAAAATACACAGCTATGATTTGACCACGGGGGGTTTTTTGTGTGCTACACGAGGAGGAGGAGGGACATCGGGGCAGCGGCGCTGCCCGAGAGAGACACTACTGGCTGCCGGGAAAAGGCGGCACTGAAAGCCAGACAGAAGTACTTCAGAGCACTCTGCCAAAAAAACGGGGGGGAAAACCGCGTAACATTCAGTTGTCTCTCCTTTTAAACATTTCGAACAAATACCTAACTGCCCAGGTACACCTCATAAATTGTACACTACAGCCGTTTAGGCGGCTGCAGTTTAAACTACGCAAGTCAGTTTGTCGATTATACAACTCTCATTTTTTTTTTTTAGCTTCATTTAACATAGAAAAATCAGTGAGAGAAAGAACTCCTCCAAATGGTTTTACTTTTGGGGGCGGGGAATCAAATCGCCGGCGCCGCGATCCGTAGGGCTACCAAAAAGGACCGGCAGATTCGCGAATGCTTTTGGCTGTGCTGAAGGCGCAGAGGAACGCGTTTTTATGGTATCTCGACTGTTCCAACCGAGAACCCAAAGGCCGGCGATGCCAGCAACTGGGGGGAGACGCGCGGCACTTGGGCCTGCGGAAGGAAATGAACTTCCTCCCGAGGTTACAGAAAAAGGACATTGTTGAAGCCGTAACTCACCAAAACCACAACCAAAACCACAGGATTCGCCGTCACGAGTTAAACGCTGCTGATGCTTCACGGCAAAGCCTGGAGAACACAGAGAGGCGATGCCCGTTTGTCCCGTTTTGTCCATGTCTCCTCTTTGACCTCAATCGCCTTTAGGACAGATGCCAGTATCTCAGTGAGGTTTTCGAGTACCGCTGTGAAATATTTTAAAGACTTATTGACTGAGAAAGCATAAAGTTTTTATCGTGAAAGCAAAGCCTGCTTCTTCTGGACATGTGAACTCTTACAAACAGTTCCTTCCCTCTTCTAGTACAGAATTATTTTCACAGTATCGTTTGACAGTGAGCACCCAGAAAGAGAAGAATATGCTTTCAGGAAGAGAAAAATAAATGGAGGGAAGTAAGCTTTGCAGAGGCGTAACGTGCTCCAGGACAGACTTTATTTTGTTTTTAGGATTGTGAGGGACGGACTGTAAATTCCCTGCCGAGGGGCAGGAGCCCCTCCAAGCCTTCAGTGGAACGCCTCAAACACTCGCAAGGAAATAAATAACGCAGGCCTGGCCTTCAAACAGCTGATGAGGCTCACACTTCTGGCGGCTGAAAGTGTGGGAGAACTGTCTTGTGAAGACGGGTCGGTTCTGCCACTCGTGCCCTGAGCTCGCTCGTTCTCAGTTCTCGAGGCCGTTGTGTCCCATGAGTGACCTTTGCTTCGTTATCCGCGAAACGCACGTGAAAGCGCACGCCCTGCATGTGCTAATGAAGATTACAGAGATCACGCTAAACATGTGTGACCATGGCACTCGTCTCTCCACCCAAATCATGGCACACGTCACCGGGGAGAAGGGAGAAACCTGAGCTGAGCCCGTCCTCAGCAAGGAGGGCGGACCGTGCTGATTCAGCAAACGTAAAAGGGGAAAATAAGTGCCCCGAGGGAACAAAAAAGAAACAAAAGAAATAGATAGTGCCTGGGAAGATTCTTCCCAAGAAAGAAGAAGATTATGCCTGGGAAGAATCCCTGAAAAAGACGCTGGAACCAGGACCCGCGATCTCTTTATCTCTGTCTTTTTCTCTGTCTTTTCCTCTCTCTGTCCCTCAGTTTCTCTTTTCTCTTGGAATTGTTAAGTAACAGTTAGAGCTGTGAAGTGATGACCTTAAGATGACCTTAAGTACGACCTTAAGCACCGCTTGCCATAAGTTGTCCTACACCTGGTGTTAACTAACACAATGTACACCCCAACACCTGCCATAATTTTTTATATACCTAACCAATTATCGTGGGCTTGTTAAGATCTATACTAACCATTTTGGTAAGCTAATAAATGTTTCTGTATGGACCTTGAGATTTATCTCACCTTAGTCCGTGCCGCTGAGAATTTACAAATCTGAAGTCACTTACCCTCCCCTCTTTCCTGACAGCGGGAAGCGATAAGGATTTTGTTAAAATATTTCACAGAAAAACTATAGGAGGAGTGCTGGCACATCCTTCCCGTTAACTTCAGAGTCCACACTACAAGTACCTCAGGAAAAAAGCAGACGCGCATCGCAGACGCACCTCGTACTCGCAGAGCACTCCGGATTCTTTCCGTCTGTCCTGTACCATCACGGCAGAAGGAAGGGCGACCACGGAGAAACGCTGGCAGCTGGAATTCTGCCAAGACAGGAAAAAAACTTCTGGCGTAAAGCTAGGTGGCAATCTAAAGCGTCCTTCTTTCGTGAAGGTCTGTGAAGACTGCAGCCAACGGAGGCTCCTGACGAGTGGGACACGGCCCCAAAGCCTGGGACTCACCGCAGCTCCTGCTTTCAGCGCTGCCCACAGAATTTTCCAGTTCAGGTGCCTCTCTCTTTCTCTGTCCCTTCCTCTTCTGCAGCGCTGGTCACTTGACCATCCTCCACCTAAGAGAACACAGCGGTGTCTTACAGCTCTTGCGATATGAAGCTTCCCAGATGTGCAGCCTTGCACGCACACAACCCTTCCCCATGGCCATACCGTGATTTTGGATACGCGTACGGACCCTGCGGTACATATCAGCAATCTGGTCTGCTGAGAACAACTCAGAGGGGACCCTTCCTCACCCAGAAATGCTTGGCTGTCTCTTCCCTGCCGCAGGAAGCACCTTCTGGCTCAATCACCTTGATGTTGTTCTCTGGCTGTTTCACGTTTTTCAAGCATCTTAAGCTTCACCCACAGCAGCTCCTGTTCAAAGCCAGTAAACGTCCACCAGTCCCAGGTCGCCCACACCAGGAGGGAGAACGGGGCTGAACGGAGACAGCCCAGGCAAGTCTGTGGCAAAGGCAGCCCACGACAACCCCGGGGAGGAGCGGACAACCGCGGCCTCCGGGAGAGAAAGAGAAGGGGCAGCAGTTCCCCGACCACTCGCCCCAGCGGGAGCCCCCCCTGCAGCAGGAGCTCCTGGAGACGCTGCTTTCCCCACCCGGATGCTCCTGGCACCTGCATCGAGAGGCGACCAAGCGCAGCCAGGGGCGGCCGCCGCTGTCGGGAACAGGACGGGGGGAGGACATCTGCCGGCAGTGCCTCGGCTGGGGAGGAGGGCCGGGGCCCATCTCCTCGCAAAGGAACAGGGAGCGGGGGGGCTGCGGGCCCGGGAGCGGGGGGACGCCGGCCCGGGAGCAGGGGGGGGCCGGCCCGGGAGCCCGGGGACGCGGGGGGAGAACCGTCCCGATGGGGGGGTACGCGAGGGAGGGAGGGAGGGGGGGTCCGAGCCGGAGGACGCAGGGGGGGGGGCCGGGGCCGGGGCCGGCCTGGGAGCCCGGGGACGGGACGCGGGGGGGGAACCGTCCCGGGAGCGGGGGGTCCGAGCCGGAGGACGCAGGGGGGGTCCGAGCCGGAGGACGGGGGAGGTGGGGCCGGGGCCGGGCTGGGAGCCCGGGGACGCGGGGGGGGGACGCGGGGAGGGGGGGAACCGTCCCGGGAGCGGGGGCCGCCTACCATCCTCCGGCCCGACGGAAACGCGGCCGGCAGACGCCGCTCCCCACGTGACCACCCGGAAGTAACGTACCGGAAAATACTTCGCAGGCTGGCGCGGCGGCGCGACGTGGGCGCCGGTGGCGCCGAGGCTGACGGCCGCCGCAAAGCCCGCAGCCTCCCGGGCTGTGGGGCTACGCGAGCGGCTGCCAAAGAGCTTTCCAACGAGGCACGGCTTTCCCTCCTGGCTCTTCGGGCGTGGGAGCTGTCGCCAGAACCGCGGCCCTACCGGAAAATGCTTCGCAGGCTGGTGCGCCTGCACCTGGTGGGCACCGGTGGCGAGGAGGCTGACGGCTGTCACAAAGCCCGCAGCCCCACGGGCTGTGGGGCTACGCGAGCGGCTGCCAAAGAGCTTTCCAACGAGGCACGGCTTTCCCTCCTGGCTCTTCGGGAGTAGGAGCTGTCGCCAGAGCCGCGGCCCTACCGGAAAATGCTTCGCAGGCTGGTGCGGCGGCGCCACGTGGGCGCCGGTGGCACCGAGGCTGACGGCCGCCGCAAAGCCCGCAGCCCCACGGGCTGTGGGGCCAGGCGAGCGGCTGCCAAAGAGCTTTCCAACGAGGCACGGCTTTCCCTCTTATGTCCTCAGGCGTGGGAGCTGTCGCCAGAGTCGCGGCCCTACCGGAAAATGCTGCGCAGGCTGGCGCGGCGGCGCCACATGGGCGCCGGTGGCGCCGAGGCTGACGGCCGCCGCAAGGCCCGCAGCCCCACGGGCTGTGGGGCCACGCGAGGGGCTGCCAAAGTGCTTTCCAACGAGGCATGGCTTTCCCTCTTATGTCCTCAGGCGTGGGACCTGTCGCCAGAGCCGCGGCCCTACCGGAAAATGCTTCGCAGACTGGTGCGGCCGCGACAGGTGGGTGCCGGTGGTGCCGAGGCTGACGGCCGCCGCAAAGCCCGCAGACCCACGGGCTGTGGGGCCACGCGAGTGGCTGCCAAAGAGCTTTCCAACGAGGCACGGCTTTCTCTCCTGGCTCTTCGGGCGTGGGAGCTGTCGCCAGAGCCGCGGCCCTACCGGAAAATGCTTCGCAGGCTGGCGCGGATGCACCTGGTGGGCGCCGGTGGCACAGAGGCTGACGGCCGCCGCAAAGCCCGCAGCCCCACGGGCTGTGGGGCCACGCGAGCGGCTGCCAAAGAGCTTTCCAACGAGGCACGGCTTTCCCAGCTTGCTCTTCGGGCGTGGGAGCTGTCGCCAGAGCCGCGGCCCTACCGGAAAATGCTTCGCAGTCTGGTGCGGCGGCGCCACGTGGGCGCCGGTGGCGGCGAGGCTGACGGCCGCCGCAAAGCCCGCAGCCCCACGGGCTGTGGGGCCACGCGAGCGGCTGCCAAAGAGCTTTCCAACGAGGCACGGCTTTCCCTCCTGGCTCTTCGGGCTTGGGAACTGTCGCCAGAGCCGCGGCCCTACCGGAAAATGCTTCGCAGGCTGCCGCGGCAGTGCCACGTGGGCGCCGGTGGGTCCGAGGCTGATGGCTGCCGCAAAGCCCGCAGCCCCACGGGCTGTCGGGCCAGGCGAGCGGCTGCCAAAGAGCTTTCCAGGGAGGCACTGCATTCCCTCCCTGCTCTTCAGGCGTGGGAGCTGTCGCCAGAGCCGCGGCCCTACCGGAAAATGCTTCGCAGTCTGGTGCGGCCGTGCCACGTGGGTGCCGGTGGCGCCGAGGCTGACGGTCGCCGCAAAGCCCGCAGCCCCATGGCCTGTGGGGCCACGCGATCGGCTGCCAAAGAGCTTTCCAACGAGGTATGGCTTTCCCTCCTGGCTCTTCGGGCGTGGGAGCTGTCGCCAGAGTCGCGGCCCTACCGGAAAATGCTTCGCAGTCTGGTGCGGCGGCACCTGGTGTGCGCCGGTGGCGGCGAGGCTAACAGCCGCCGCAAAGCCCGCAGCCCCACGGGCTGTGGGGCCACGTGAGAGGCTGCCGAAGAGGTTTCCAACGAGGCACGGCTTTCCCTCCTGGCTCTTCGGGCGTGGGAGCTGTCGCCAGAGTCGCGGCCCTACAGGAAAATGCTTCACAGCCTAGTGCGGCAGCACCTGGTGGGCGCCGGTGGCAGGGAGGCTGATGGCCGCCACAAAGCCCGCAGTCCCACGGGCTCTGGGAGCACGCGAGCGGCTGCCAAAGTGCTTTCCAACGAGGCACGGCTTTCCCTCTTATGTCCTCAGGCGTGGGAGCTGTCGCCAGAGCCGCGGCCCTACCGGAAAATGCTTCGCAGGCTGATGCGGCGGCGCCACGTGGACGCCGGTGGCGCCGAGGCTGACGTCCGCCGCAAGGCCCGCAGCCCCACGGGCTGTTTCGCCAGGCGAGCGGCTGCCAAAGAGCTTTCCAACGAGGCATGGCTTTCCCTCCTGGCTCTTCGGGCGTGGGAGCTGTCGCCAGAGCCGCGGCCCTACCGGAAAATGCTTCGCAGGCTGGCACGGCGGCGCCACGTGGGCGCCGGTGCCGCCGAGGCTGACGGCCGCCGCAAAGCCCGCAGCCGCAAGGGCTGTGGGGCCACGCGAGCGGCTGCCAAAGAGCTTTCCAACGAGGCACGGCTTTCCCTCCCGGCTCTTCGGGCGTGGGAGCTGTCGTCAGAGCCGCGGCCCTACCGGAAAATGCTTCGCAGGCTGGCGCGGCGGCGCCACGTGGGTGCCGGTGGTGCCGAGGCTGACGGCCGCCGCAAAGCCCGCAGCCCCACGGGCTGTGGGGCCACTGGAGCAGCTGCCAAAGAGCTTTCCAACGAGGCACGACTTTCCCTCCTGGCTCTTCGGGCGTGGGAGCTGTGGCCAGAGCCGCGGCCCTACCGGAAAATGCTTCGCAGGCTGGCGCGGCAGCGCGATGTAGGCGCCGGTGGCGGCGAGGCTGACGGCCGCCGCAAAGCCCGCAGCCCCACGGGCTGTGGGGCCACGCGAGCGGCTGCCAAAGAGCTTTCCAACGAGGCATGGCTTTCCCTCCTGGCTCTTCGGGCGTGGGAGCTGTCACCAGAGCCGCGGCCCTACCGGAAAATGCTTTGCAGGCTGGCACGGCTGCACCTGGTGGGTGCCGGTGGCACCGAGGCTGACGGCCGCCGCAAAGCCCGCAGCCCCACGGGCTGTGGGGCCACGCGAGGGGCTGCCAAAGAGCTTTCCAACGAGGCATGGCTTTCCCTCCTGGCTCTTCGGGCGTGGGAGTTGTCGTCAGAGCCGCATCCCTACCGGAAAATGCTTCGCAGGCTGGCGCGGCGGCGCCACGTGGGCGCCGGTGGCGCCGAGGCTGACGGCCGCCGCAAAGCCCGCAGCTGCAAGGGCTGTGGGGCCACGCGAGCGGCTGCCAAAGAGCTTTCCAACGAGGCATGGCTTTCCCTCCTGGCTCTTTGGGCGTGGGAGCTGTCGCCAGAGCCGCGGCCCTACCGGAAAATGCTTCGCAGGCAGGCGCGGCTGCACCTGGTGGGCGCCGGTAGCGGGGAGGTTGACGGCCGCCGCAAAGCCCGCAGCCCCACGGGCTGTGGGGCCACGCGAGCGGCTGCCAAAGAGCTTTCCAACGAGGCATGGCTTTCCCTCCTGGCTCTTCGTGATTGGGAGCTGTCGCCAGAGCCGCGGCCCTACCGGAAAATGCTTCGCAGGCTGTCGCGGCTGCACCTGGTGGGCGCCGGTGGCACCGAGGCTGACGGCCGCCGCAAAGCCCGCAGCCCCACGGGCTGTGGGGCCACGCGAGGGGCTGCCAAAGAGATTTCCAACGAGGCACGGCTTTCCGTCCTGGCTCTTCGGGCGTGGGAGCTGTCGCCAGAGCCGCGGCCCTACCGGAAAATGCTTCGCAGGCTGTCGCGGCTGCACCAGGTGGGCGCCGGTGGCACCGAGGCTGACGGCCGCCGCAAAGCCCGCAGCCCCACGGGCTGTGGGGCCACGCGAGGGGCTGCCAAAGAGCTTTCCAACGAGGCACGGCTTTCCCTCCTGGCTCTTCGGGCGTGGGAGCTGTCGCCAGAGCCGCGGCACTACCGGAAAATGCTTCGCAGGCTGGCGCGGCGGCGCGACGTGGGCGCCGGTGGCGCCAAGGCTGACGGCCGCCGCAAAGCCCGCAGCCGCAAGGGCTGTGGGGCCACGCGAGCGGCTGCCAAAGAGCTTTCCAACGAGGCACGGCTTTCCCTCCTGGCTCTTCGGGAGTAGGAGCTGTCGCCAGAGCCGCGGCCCTACCGGAAAATGCTTCGCAGGCTGGCGCGGCGGCGCGACGTGGGCGCCGGTGTCGCCGAGGCTGACGGCCGCTGCAAAGCCCGCAGCCCCACGGGCTGTGGGGCCACGCGAGAGGCTGCCAAAGAGCTTTCCAACGAGGCATGGCTTTCCCTCCTGGCTCTTCGGGCGTGGGAGCTGTCGCCAGAGCCGCGGCACTACCGGAAAATGCTTCGCAGGCTGGCGCGGCTGCACCTGGTGGGCGCCGGTGGCGCCGAGGCTGACGGCCGGCGCAAAGCCCGCAGCCCCATGGGCTGTGGGGCCACGCGAGCGGCTGCCAAAGAGCTTTCCAACGAGGCACGGCTTTCCCTCCTGGCTCTTCGGGAGTAGGAGCTGTCGCCAGAGCCGCGGCCCTACCGGAAAATGCTTCGCAGACTGGTGCGGCCGCGACAGGTGGGTGCCGGTGGTGCCGAGGCTGACGGCCGCCGCAAAGCCCGCAGCCGCAAGGGCTGTGGGGCCACGCGAGCGGCTGCCAAAGAGCTTTCCAACGAGGCATGGCTTTCCCTCCTGGCTCTTCGGGCTTGGGAGCTGTCGCCAGAGCCGCAGCCCTACCGGAAAATGCTTCGCAAGCTGGCGCGGCGGCGCCACGTGGGTGCCGGTGGTGCCGAGGCTGACGGCCGCCGCAAAGCCCGCAGCCCCACGGGCTGTGGGGCCACGCGAGCGGCCGCCAAAGACCTTTCCAACGAGGCACGACTTTCCCTCCTGGCTCTTCGGGCGTGGGAGCTGTCGCCAGAGCCGCGGCCCTACAGGAAAATGCTTCGCAGGCTGGCGCGGCGGCGCGACGTGGGCGCCGGTGGTGCCGAGGCTGACGGCCGCCGCAAAGCCCGCAGCCCCACGGGCTGTGGGGCCACGCGAGCGGCTGCCAAAGAGCATTCCAACGAGGCATGGCTTTCCCTCCTGGCTCTTCGGGCGTGGGAGCTGTCGCCAGAGCCGCGGCCCTACCGGAAAATGCTTCGCAGGCTGGCGCGGCTGCACCTGGTGGGCGCCGGTGGCGCCGAGGCTGACGGCCGCCGCAAAGCCCGCAGCCGCAAGGGCTGTGGGGCCACGCGAGCGGCTGCCAAAGAGCTTTCCAACGAGGCACGGCTTTCCCTCCTGGCTCTTCGGGAGTAGGAGCTGTCGCCAGAGCCGCGGCCCTACCGGAAAATGCTTCGCAGGCTGGCGCGGCGGCGCCAAGTGGGCGCCAGTGGCGCCGAGGCTGACGGCCGCTGCAAAGCCCACAGCCCCACGGGCTGTGGGGCCACGCGAGAGGCTGCCAAAGAGCTTTCCAACGAGGCATGGCTTTCCCTCCTGGCTCTTCGGGCGTGGGAGCTGTCGCCAGAGCCGCAGCCCTACAGGAAAATGCTTTGCAGGCTGGCGCGGCTGCACCTGGTGGGCGCCGGTGGCACCGAGGCTGATGGCCGCCGCAAAGCCCGCAGCCCCACGGGCTGTTTCACCAGGCGAGCGGCTGCCAAAGAGCTTTCCAACGAGGCACGGCTTTCCCTCCTGACTCTTCGGGCGTGGGAGCTGTCGCCAGAGCCGCGGCCCTACATGAAAATGCTTCGCAGGCTGGCGCGGCGGCGCGACGTGGGCGCCGGTGGCGCCGAGGCTGACGGCCGCTGCAAAGCCCGCAGCCCCACGGGCTGTGGGGCCACGCGAGAGGCTGCCAAAGAGCTTTCCAACGAGGCATGGCTTTCCCTCCTGGCTCTTCGGGCGTGGGAGCTGTCGCCAGAGCCGCGGCACTACAGGAAAAGGCTTCGCAGGCTGGCGCGGCTGCACCTGGTGGGCGCCGGTGGCACCGAGGCTGACGGCCGCCACAAAACCCGCAGCCCCACGGGCTGTGGGGCCATGCGAGCGGCTGCCAAAGAGCTTTCCAACGAGGCACGGCTTTCCCACCCTGCTCTTCGGGTGTGGGAGCTGTCGCCAGACTCGCGGCACTACCGGAAAATGCTCTGCATGCTGGCGCGGCGGCGCCAAGTGGGCGCCGGTGGCGCCGAGGCTGACGGAGGCCGCAAAGCCCGCAGCCCCACGGGCTGTTTCGCCAGGCGAGCGGCTGCCAAAGAGCTTTCCAACGAGGCACGGCTATCCCTCCTGGCTCTTCGGGCGTGGGAGCTGTCGCCAGAGCCGCGGCCCTACTGGAAAATGCTTCGCAGGCTAGCACGGCTGCACCTGGTGGGCGCAGGTGGCGGGGAGGCTGACCGTCGCCGCAAAGCCCGCAGCCACACGGGCTATGGGGCCACGCGAGCGGCTGCCAAAGAGCTTTCCAACGAGGCATGGCTTTCCCTCCTGGCTATTCGGGCTTGGTAGCTGTCGCCAGAGCCGCAGACCTACCGGAAAATGCTTCGTAAGCTGGCGCGGCAGCGCCACGTGGGCGCCGGTGTCGCCGAGGCTGACGGCCGCCATAAAGCCTGCAGCCCCACGGGCTGTGGGGCCACGCGAGAGGCTGCCAAACAGCTTTCCAACGAGGCACGGCTTTCCCTCCTGGCTCTTCGGGCGTGGGAGCTGTCGCCATAGTTGCGGCCCTACCGGAAAATACTTTGCAGGCTGGTGGGGCGGCGCCAGGTGGGCGCCGGTGGCGCCGTGGCTGAAGGCCACCGCAAAGCCCGCAGCCCCACGGGCTGTGGGGCCACGCGAGCGGCTGCCAAAGAACTTTCCAACAAGGCACGGCTTTCCCTCCTGGCTCTTCGAGCGTGGGAGCTGTCGCCAGAGACGCGGCCCTACCGGAAAATGCTTCGCAGGCTGGCGCAGCAGCGCCACGTGTGCGCCGGTGGCAGCGAGGCTGACGTCCGCCGCAAAGCCCGCAGCCCCACGGGCTGTGGGGCCACGCGAGCGGCTGCCAAAGAGCTTTCCAACGAGGCATGGCTTTCCCTCCTGGCTCTTCGGGCGTGGGAGCTGTCGCCAGAGTCGCGGCCCTACCGGAAAATGCTCTGTATGCTGGTGCGGCGGCGCCACGTGGGCGCCGGTGGCGCCGAGGCTGACGGCCGCCGCAAAGCCCGCAGCCCCACGGGCTGTGGGGCTACGCGAGCGGCTGCCAAAGAGCTTTCCAACGAGGCACGGCTTTCCCTCCTGGCTCTTCGGGCGTGGGAGCTGTCGCCAGAACCGCGGCCCTACCGGAAAATGCTTCGCAGGCTGGTGCGCCTGCACCTGGTGGGCACCGGTGGCGAGGAGGCTGACGGCTGTCACAAAGCCCGCAGCCCCACGGGCTGTGGGGCTACGCGAGCGGCTGCCAAAGAGCTTTCCAACGAGGCACGGCTTTCCCTCCTGGCTCTTCGGGAGTAGGAGCTCTCGTCAGAGCCGCGGCCCTACCGGAAAATGCTTCGTAGGCTGGTGCGGCGGCGCCACGTGGGCGCCGGTGGCACCGAGGCTGACGGCCGCCGCAAAGCCCGCAGCCCCACGGGCTGTGGGGCCAGGCGAGCGGCTG